>NC_061804.1:9663739-9943739 GCF_021462225.1 Girardinichthys multiradiatus | reverse complement strand
ATGGATGGTTGGATGGATGGATGGTTGGATGGATGGTTGGATGGATGGTTGGATGGATGGTTGGATGGATGGTTGGATGGATGGATGGATGGTTGGTTGGATGGTTGGATGGATGGTTGGATGGATGGTTGGATGGATGGTTGGATGGATGGTTGGATGGATGGTTGGATGGATGGATGGTTGGATGGTTGGATGGATGGTTGGATGGATGGATGGTTGGATGGATGGTTGGATGGATGGTTGGTTGGATGGATGGTTGGATGGATGGTTGGTTGGATGGATGGTTGGATGGATGGATGGATGGTTGGATGGATGGTTGGATGGATGGTTGGATGGATGGATGGTTGGATGGATGGATGATGGTTGGATGGATGGATGGTTGGTTGGATGGATGATGGTTGGATGGATGATGGATGGTTGGATGGATGGTTGGATGGATGGATGGTTGGATGGATGGTTGGATGGATGGATGGATGGATGGTTGGATGGATGGTTGGATGGATGGATGGTTGGATGGATGGTTGGATGGATGGTTGGATTTACTGTTTTGACATAACTTCTTGAAATTTTTTCTCAAAAAACAAACAAACATTTTCTTTAGGGTGACTTGACGACAAAATGTAAAATGTTCCTTTCCATCGATTTATTTTAGCAGACAAGTCCAATAAAACTCAGCTGACACAGCTGAAAAAATAACTCGTATTACCATTCATGTTTTAGTCATGAGTACAAACCTTGCATCTAAAGTTTCTTGGTGACTCTAAATTAGCTAATTGGTGAACGTCTGTCTGTAAAACGTTTGACCTTTGCAACCCTATAGACTGGTAACCTGATTGGGGAGTACCCTGCCTGTAAAGAAATGTAGAAAATGGATGTGTGAAAGCGTAATTTATCCTAGGCTTGAAATCCCTAATGTAAGTCAGACTGAACAGAGCCGGAAATATAAACAGTCAAAGAGAAGATTGCTCCATCTGTATGCTCCAGCCTTGTTAAAAGTTCATGGAGAAGACTATGCATTATTCTATAGGCAAGACAGCATTGCACAAAGTATTAACAGGAGGGGTGCCAAGATGATTTTGTTCCTACAGTGAATAAATGCACTGGAATAAATATTCTGATTTTTTCAGTGTGTTATACTGCAATAAAAGATTCATTAATTTTAAGGGTTTTTACCAGGGGTGCCAATAATTGTGGATTTTATGATGTGAGAGTTAAACAAAGCAAAACAAAAAGTTGCAGAGAGCCATCTTGTTGGACTTCAGGTGCCTGTGGTTCTATTGTTCCCATGGTACTGACTCTGCAGCATTCAGAGTGTAAATAAATAACAAGGAGAATCGTGGTGATGATCTGAGGGCAACTTTGCCCTGAAGTTAGTCGATGTGTTTCAATAAGAACTGGACAGATCATAATAATTATTCTGGAAACTGTGAAGGTGAACTGAATCTGAAGCCAGCTTGTAATGGTTAGTTTTATCACTATTACTATAGCCCCCTCCCATAGACTATAAGCAGATTATAGTAGATCCCTTTAGTCAAGGCAGGTTCAAAGAGAACCAGGGAGTTCAGCTCCACTTTGTATCTAAATGTCTGAATAAAAAACCCCATAAAAGGACACAATGGTGAAAGAATATAAGAAGCCCCAAGAAAACAGAAATGAAAAAACACTTACTTCAAAGTTGTGATCTGTTCCAGCTTGTTGGTTTTTGGGGAGCCTTTCTCCAATAGAAGCTTCTCTGTTATTTTCTCCATCGCTCATCTGCAGCCTCAGAAAATGTTTTTTTTTAGAAATGTAGAAACTGTTTAATTTATGATGTTTTGCATGAATGTTCATATTCTTTCACCCTTTTCAAATTTAGCTGTGTCCAAGTACAAACTTCATTGGGTTTTTATGCAACTTGGCAACACAAAGTGCATAATTCTGGAGTGGAGGGAAGAAGATACAATGTGTCGCCATTCAGCCTCTATTTACTCTGACACCCCTAAATAAAAACCAATTATCTGCAGAAGTCCTAAAATTACTTAACAATGTCCATTTGTGTGTAATTCATTCTCACAGCTGTTCTGGGAAGTCCTCAGAGGGCCTCAGAGGAACATTAGAGAACAAACAGTATCATAAAGACCAAGGAACACAGCAGACAGATCAGGGAGAAAGTTGTGGAGATGTTTAAATCAAGGTTAGGTTCTACAACAATATACCAAGCTTTGAACATCTCACAGAGCTCTGTTCAATCCATCATCTGAACATGGATAGAGGATGGACCAGCAGCAGACCTACCAGGGCATAGACGTCCAGCTAAACTGACTGGCTGAGCAAGGAAAGCATCAATCGGAGAAGCAGCCAAGAGGCATGGCAGAGGTGGGTAGAGTAGCCCAAAGTACTTCAGCATATTTTTACTCAAGTAGAAATAAAAAGTAGTCATCCAAAGAAAGAAAGCCATAAAAAGCCCTGTTTGAAATTTCCCACAAGCTGTGTTGGGGGCACAGCAAACATGACATTAGTTACACAGATCACAGTCGGTATCCAATCTGATTCAGTTTGAGCTATTTTGCAAAGAAAAATGGGCATAAATTTCAGTCTCTAGATGTTCAAGCCTGGTAGAGACATAATCCAAAAAGTGAAAACCATGCATCATTTACCTTCTACATGACAATTACTTTGTGTATGGGCTATCATAAAAGATCCTAATAAAATAGACTGAAGTTTATGAATATCAATAACAGCACCTAACAAGAAGTCAAAAAGTGAATTACTCAAAACTGTGAATACTTGGATGGTGCTTCTTTCCATTAACTCAGTCTTGATGATGAATATGACAAACTGTAAAAGCTGCAAGGATATGAAAATCTAAACAAACATAGTATTTAATGTCAGAATCAGAAAAGCTTTATTGCCAAGAACGTTTTTGGACATACAAGGAATTTGTTTTGGCATAGTCGGTGCAATACAGTACAAATTAAACAGTATAAACATATCTACAATATAATATAAATATATGTGCACAGTTTTAAGTGAGTGAGAGTAAATATAGAGCAGTATAAGATGCAAGAGCAATACAACAGTGCAGGTGATCACTGTGCAAGTATGGCAGTGCAAGTAATCAAATGTGAACTTTAACAACCTTGCCTCACAAATGTGAGTAGAAGGAGCTTTAAAATGTAGGTTTAGTGAGAAAAAGCATTGTTTGTAATATTCAAAATGGCTGACTATTATTATCTGGCGAAAGAGGTGTCTGGTATAAGCTTTTTAAAATTTGTAATTTCATCTTTGTTCCTTATTGTTTTGCAGATAAACAAACTGACGGCAATTTATTTAAATCTGCATTTTTTTTTTTTTTTTTACTTATAACACGTTTAACGTGACTGTGCCAAGTTGCTCTAGCTGCAAGAAAGAGATAATTCATCTGAACAATGGAACAATGGCCCTTTACTTTCATCAACACTGCTCTTTTTATATGGATGGAGAACAGCAGCGTTAAATTTAAAAGCTTGGCTGGTAAGTTTTCTTTCACAAATATGTTTAACCGCGTTGGGAGCACAGGCTGCTGAGTCTCTTTGCTAATTTAACATTACATACAACGACCAAATAAACAAATAGTTCAGCTTTATGCTGCTATCATTTATAAATAAAGACTATGATAAATCATTTCTCATTAATTTTAAAAGATGTATGGATTAATTTACTTACAAACGCTCAACCTGCTTCTGTTATGAGCCACAACCACTACGGTACCCGAGTTTTCCCGGGGAAACTGCGTCTACATCCGGTGGGCGTGGCTTGAATGGGGAACGTTTTAGATGGTCTTTTCCCTGCATTTTGCCTGCAAGGATTGCGAAGGACCCGAGACAAGCAATAAATATTCCGATTGCAGTGAATGGTTTGGGTAAATTATCCTTAAAACGCACTATTTTTGGGACTATAAATCTCTCAAAATAAATTTGTTAATCTGTAAAAAAATGTGTTTGTTTGAATTATGCCCCTAAATTTCCGGGAAATATAGTTGTAAGTGAATTCAAATTTTCTTTGTTGCAGTTATTGCTTTAAAAATTGTTCTTCTTAGTCTGAAATCAAATAAGTAAATAAAATAAAAGGCCCAATAAACAATGACGCTTTCTTCCTTTAGGGGGCGCGCGTTTGGTATCTCTCTAGTAAACGAAGAAGAAGCAACCGTGGCATGATGATGGCGCCTGATGGCAACAGTGACGGTGTTTCTCGTTGCTGCTGTAAAGGCATCCGGCGGTGTCTCATATGTGAAAGGTTTAAGGAGAAACCTCAGTCTATCATGACAAGCCAACCGGAGGTACAGCAAATATCTCTCATAATTTGCATTATTATAGATACATAAAGTCGACAAGTAACAACGGAAGCCTTCTTAGGACATTGCGTAATTTATCAAACTGGTATTACTGAGCAAAACGTGCGTAAACTGAATGTTTCTAACGTCCCACATGCGTCATTCAATGAATATTTCAAATAAATATTTTGATAATGGATTTTAAATTACCTGCAGATAATTCAACACAAAGTAGTGTATATTTATGACGTCTAAGAACAATGATACATTTATTGACGTCTTTTTGCTAATAAAATAGTAAAAAATGGAGCTTGGGTTTGTATTCCGTTCCTCTGGGACTAAAGCTTTAGAACCACATTTTGCTGCAGTTACAGCTGCAAGTCCTTTGGAAATGTCTCTGCCAGCTTTGCACATTTAGAGACTGAAATGTTTGCTCAAGGTTTTTGCAACATATCTCACTTCACCAAGACTGGATGGAGAGCCTCAGCATTCAGTTTAGATCTGGACTTTGACTAGGCCACACAAATCTAATCTAAAATATTCCATTGCAGCTCTGGCTGTATCTTTGTGGTTGTTGTCCTGCTGGAAGCTGCACCTCCACCTCAGGCTCAAGTGTTTTCCAGCCTCTAATAGGTTTGATTCCGGTATTGCCCTGTATTAAACCATTATGTTAGTAATAAATGATTCATAGTAAAAAAAGGAATGTGTGCATTGTTAGTAACCTCATTGCACAATGGCAGGAAGTTGCTTGTAATTATATTAAATTGATCCAGCAATGACAAATAAATGGAATATTGAAAAGTCTTCCTTTGATAAAGGAGGGAATGCAGCAGTTTTACATTATTTTTGTTGTTTTGTGTTTTGGGAAGATTGTGCTCCATTTCCTCTACAATCCTGAAACAAGGCTTGCTGGCTGCAAAGATGGAGAAGGTGCATCGTTTCCTTTTCCTGGTGTCTTCCTGTGGGAGAACTTCATATCTGAGGAGGAGGAGAAGGAGCTGATTGGCTCCATGGACCAGGATGTCTGGAATCTGTCGCAGTCTGGTCGAAGGAAACAGGTTATACTCCACCTTTTCAAACCCCAAATCTGCAAACCACTGTTGATTTTACATTAAACCAATCAAACTCTTGTATGATTGCAGGACTATGGTCCAAAGGTGAACTTCAAGAAAAGGAAAGTGCGCGTAGCTGACTTTAACGGACTCCCCGCTTTGAGTCAGAAGCTGGTACTGCGGATGCAACAAGAGCCAAACCTGGAGGGTTTCATGCCAGTGGAGCAGTGCAACCTGGATTACCACCCTCAGCGAGGCTCCGCCATCGATCCACATCTAGATGACTCCTGGCTGTGGGGGGAAAGGCTCGTCACGATCAACATGTTATCCGACACTGTGCTCACCATGTGTCTGGAGCAGGGCCTGCCAGAGCGGGAACTGACAGGAGAAGTACATGTGGCCGTACGGCTTCCTCGGAGGTGTTTGGTGGTGTTATATGGTGAGGCGAGGCACAGATGGAAACACGCCATTCACAGGGAGGACATTCTGGAGCGCAGAGTCTGCAGCACATACAGAGAGCTGTCTGCAGAGTTTCTACCTGCAGGACAGCAGGCGGAGCTAGGTGATGAACTCCTAAATATTGCTTTTACTTTCAAAGGAACTCCAGTATAAACTCATCAGACAAATAAGAAGAAAGCTCGACAGTCTTAAACGTTGAATAAGTGTCCTTGACTGAAGCGAATGCTTGTAGTCTTTTACTGTATCACCTACCCAAACAAGGCAAAACCTTCCTAAATATTCCTAAAACTATAGTCAGAAATTCTGCAAAACTGCTCCCTGACTACAGAAGCAAAGTTTTATATATTTTTATTTCTAATTGTGAATTATTGTAAAGTTTATCAAAATATTTTAGCCTGTATTCCCCAAGTAAAGTATTTTCTTTCAATCCATGATTCTGATTCCTATTATTTCCACCAAATGGCAGCAGAGTACATGTTAATCTTCATCGTTAAGAACAAAATGATTCGTGTATCAATTTGTTTAAGACTTTAATAGAGAAATTTAGGAAAACCATACATTTATATTTACATTGAATTTTTATATATTAGGATAAATAAATAATATAGGTTTCAACTGAGGATAGAGGTGAATTAAGGTTATATTAAGGTATATATATATATATATATATATATATATATATATATATATACACACACTGCTCCAAAAAATAAAGGGAACACTTAAACAACACAATATAACTCCAAGTAAATCAAACTTCTATGAAATCAAACTGTCCACTTAGGAAGCAACACTGACAATCAATTTCACATGATGTTGTTCAAATGGAAAAGACAACAGGGGGAAATCTTTGGTGATTAGCAAGACACTCAATAAAGAAGTGGTTCTGCAGGTGGGGACCACAGACCACTTCTCAGTACCGATGTTTTCTGGCTGATGTTTTGGTCACTTTTGAATGTTGGTGTTGCTTTCACACTCGTGTTCATTCTGCAGTGACTAGTTTGAACAACCAAGTGTTAAAATAGTCCCAGTTATTCACTAAATCCACTGAGAAATGTTGCTCTTACAAAATTTTTCTTAATGCTAGGGTGCAAGCTTCCATGAGTGCAAATATCACCCAGATGTACAAACATCTGTGAAATTGCCCTTCACCAAACAACATTAAAGCATTGTTTAAAGTTAAATGGTTTCTACCAAATGTTTTTGAAAATGTTTTAAAACTGCCTAAATAATCTAGAAATGTGGTTCTAGAAAAGTGTGGGTGCGAGCAGAAAATTTGTAGGAACTTTAGAAAACATACATTTTGTTTAAAATAATGGTCTATAAAGTTGTTGCATTTCCAAAGCACATTTTGCCGTGGTAACTATGCAGCTTATAAGGCTATTTTGGCCCACATCCCTTCATTTCATCAGACCTTTAGTCATCAAAGGCTCAGCTGGTTTGAACTTCAGTCTTGCAGCTCAAACTTGGAAGTGACTGAAAAGTTTATGTGGTCTCACTGCACATTTTAAAATTACGAAGCAGATTTGATGTTTAGATGTTTTGCCTAAAGGATTTACATGAAAGGGTGGATTATGTATGCAGTATTGTGACAATGTATGATATGCTCATAATAAACCTAGAAGAAGGAAGTAAGGAGTAAACACCTTTATTCTTTATCCCATAATTTATCAGAATTTTGACAAACTATGTGACTCTTTCCAGCTCTGCATGAATATAGAAAAACAAAATTGAGTTTGGAAAAAGTGAGTATCCATGTACAGTTAAGACCAAAATTATTCATACCCCTTGCAGATTTAGGTTTAAAGTAATCTTATATTTTGTTAACATGTTTCTTTTCTTCTCACTGGAAGTAATATTATTTATTTGGAGTGGTCCAGCCAGAGTCCTGGCTTAAATCTGAAAGAGAATCTGTGTACGGAGCTAAAGATTAGGGTGATGGGAAGGAAGCAATCCACCTTCAAAGACCTGGAGATCATCACCAAAGACATCATCAAGACACCAGAAGAGTCATACAAAAGCTGCTCAGCAGTCATTCATTGTTTGTTTGCTGTGTTGCCAACAAAGATTTTTTCCATTGATCATTTAGGAGGGACTGGATAATTTATACAATCTATTTCTTAGTAAAGTGTAAATAAAAACATATAAATATCTTTTCACAATTGATACTCTTTTAACATTGTTTTGTTATCTTTTGAGAGATACCTGCTTCATTTCCAAGCAGAAATAACCTTGGTTGAATGAAAATAATTTTACATATAAATCTGGCAGGGGTATGAATACTTCTGGGGATTAATTGTAAGTGCTTTGAGTTTTGTAACGAAATGGGATATTTTTCTGATCACATTTTAAGGTCAGTAATGTTTTCTGGTAAAGATTAAAATACAATAGGAAATACGTTGCAGTTAAATAAAGTATCACACCGGCTGTTAATCCGAAATATTTTGCAAAATATGTATTCGTTTATAGTATGTAATAAAAAAAATAATATTAATATCAACGTTTTATGCAGTCTATGGTTAGAGCCTCGTTTATAATAATAACAATAACAGTGCTTGTTGACCGTGCCCTTATTTTGAAAGTCGGGCCGGACATCCGTGTTTACTTTAGCTGCTAGTCAGCCTGTTTGCTGGTGCCTCCGTGTGATCTTTAACACCCAGATCAGTCCCTGAAAGCCGGTTCATCTCTCAGGGAGGTTTCACCCGCCATCGCCAGGAGGAGTCGGGCAGAAGAAGCAGAAACACAGCGGCTATGTCTGCAGCTCGGACCCCGAGTGGAGGCTTCCTTTTGAAGCTGCTGTAGCTGTTAGCTCGCTGGTTCGGGTCCGCGGAGTTTTAGCTACAACAGGCTTTTTGTTCTGCTCCCGGACAGCCTCTGCATGACAAACCGTCCCCACTGTTCAGAGTGGATAGGGCGGTAGCACAGCGGCTGCTTTGTGGGAAAACGTGTCAAGGAGACCACCCCCATCGCCACCACTACCGTCCTAGGTTGTGAACCCCTGCCACGGGGCTAACACCCCCGGTCATCGAGCGAATTCATGGCCGGAAATCCGAGGAGGGGCGCCGGGCTCATAGGCTTGATGAAGGACGCCTTTCAGCCCCACCAGCAGCCTCTGCAGCCTCACCAACCCGCTGTGGTCGATAAGAAAATGGTGGAAAAATGCTGGAAGCTCATGGATAAGGTACGGACAGTGTCTCTGGATTTAAAAACGAACAAATATTGACCAGAATACTTGGTTTTTATTACTTTAATCGGTTATCAGTTCTTCTGCATGATAGAAGTGTTTACTCCTTACTTCCTCCTTCTGATGATATCAGGGTTATAACCAGTACACACATTTATCAGTAACATTTTGGTAATCAAATAAAACAGGCTTTCTGTAAATCTCATTTCATATAGAGTGCTTTGCAAAAGTATTCACATCCCTTGAGTAGTACCGCATTTTGCCATGTTAGAACCACCGACCTCAATGTATTTGTTGGGAATTTTATGCGATACACCAACTTGTGTTTATTTATGTAGTCCTTTTTAATCAGATCCTTCTCAATAAAATTGTATCTGTATGTTTCCAGAAATCACTAAATTAAATTATGTAGTCCACCAATCTATCTTTTGAACATGGAAAGACATGGACGTCCATGCAAGGAGAGCATTCATCAAAGCAGCCAAAGAGGCCTCTGGTCACTATGGGGGAGCTGCTGAGATCCATAACTCAGGTGGAAGAATCTTTCTGGAGGAGAGCCATTAGTCTGGCCTTCACGGAAGAGGGGCAAGATGAAAGCCATTAGAAATCCTGTTTCCAGTTTGCCCCGAGCCACGTATGAGACGCAGCAAACATGTGGAAGATGGGAGGGCTGCACAACATGTCAGAAACATACCATCTCAGTATGAGTCTGAGCAATACTAAGATTTCAAAGAACTGTTTGCTATACAATAAATATATTCTAGGTGTCATGAGCTGACAGTAAGCATGCCAGTTTACTAATCGGCTGTTGGATGGAGCTCCACAGCAGTAGATGCCCACACCTGACACAGTTGACCGTACCCAAAACGCTAAGTCACAGAGATGGGAGAGAATGGAGGAAAATGTGGATTTATCGTTCATCACTGAAAAGATTTTCTAATATTGTTCAGGTCTAGAAGAAGGTGCTCTAGTCCGATGAGACCACTTCAGATCTTTTTGGTCTACATGCATGTGCTCTTCATAGTGAAAAGCTGGATTACTAGAACTTACTATGCCGACATGGTGGGAATTGTTAGTTCCACCAAACACTGTGGTGTTTGCTTCTTGTTGCGTGGTGTGGACCCTCCCTGACAGCCCAACTAGAAAGTGTTTAACTAATGGGACGATTGCTCTAATAGTAAAAATTCACATGCATTTCTCATCACTGTTAGAAGATATAAAAAGTGCAGTGATGAATAAATAAGCAGTATAATTGTTCTTTGTTTTGACATCATGTCATTTTATTGTCCTTTTTAGTAGAGTTTGTTTACTCCAACCATTAATGATCTGTCTCAGTTGCTGTTATTTTCTGTGTTGGAGGCTGCAAAGTTTAGGAACCATTGATCTAAACTGGATGAAAAAACTGAACCCCTCCAAGTGAGATTACAATGGTGTCCCTAATGCATTTCCTAATTGGGATAATGTGAAGTAGGTCGCATTAGTGTCCCCCTGTGAGAGCAACCCTTTCTCGGTATTGGATCAGAAAGAGGTGTAGTCTGTGTTGCATTGGGGGCAGGGGAGGTTTGGTCCTATTTGTTGCTGCCCTTCTGGTTTTATCTTTTGCCTTCAGCTTTGGGCTGAGATGGAGATAAGAGAAAAAAGCAGGGAGATGGCAAAGACGAGACTTCAGAAGATATTAATGCTGGAGGACTGGAGTAAGAGGAGATAAGACAGACAGGCAGTGAAGTGTGTGTGCTGTGCTGCATCAGTTACACCTACAGAATGAGTGCTGATGGTACATCCTCAACCCTTCTGCACTGTTTGAAGTTTTAAATCTTTTTGTTTCTGGGTTATATAGCAGTCAGATGTGTAGCCTTTAATAAAGTCTGCCTCCTTGGTTGGAAGAGAAATCAGTGCTGTAGAAAGTGTTTGCCCCCCTGACAGATGTCTTTTATTTTAGATTCATGTTTCAGATCTTTAAACACATTTTAATATCGGACAAAGATCACCTCAGTAAATACACTAGCGGTTTTCTAATGATGATTTCTTTAAAGGACTGATTACTGCAAGACCTGCAGAATCAAGAAATTCCTTAAACTGAACCCATCTGACAACATGAAGTAGGCTAAAAGATCTGAAAAAGCAACACATCATACCACCACCTATGGGAATATCTGAACAGATGAGAAAAAGTCACTGGCATCTTATCAGTCTGGGGTTGCAATGTTATTTCTAAGACATAAGGACTCCAGGGAACCACAGAGAGAACCATTATCAACCAGTGGTGATAACATGGAACAATGTGGAATCTTTCCAGCAGTGTCCAGACAACCAAAATGACTCCACGGCCACACCGATGACTCCAGGAGGTCACAGAAGAACCCAGAACATCTAAAGCTCTGCGACCTGCCTTCCATAAGCTAAGGTTCATCATTCATTAATAAGAGACTGGGCAAAAATGGCCTCCATGGGAGAGTTCCAAGGTCAGAAACAAAATAACTCAAAGGCCAAAAACATCCTGATGATCCCCAAGACTTTTGGGAGAATATTTTGTAGACTGAGAAGACAAGAATGGACCTTTTTTGGAAGGTGTGCGTCCTGTTACACCTGAAGTAAAACTAACCGCTTTCAGAAAAAAGTCCATCATACAAGATCATCCCCGATTATGCATCGAAGTTCATGTCCTGAACATTAATCGATCTTTATTTGTTACTGAACTCAAAATGGACTGAAGGGAAGAACATGCTGTTTGTTGATGTTTGAAGATTAAAAAAGTGAGTTTTTAGTTATTTAATTTTACAAACAGGAAACTCTTTTTTTCCTCCCATTTTTAACCCGACGCTGATCAGAGCCGATAAAGGGAAAACTCTGTAGATTCTGATCATTCTGTCATAGAATAAAATGAGAATGGAAAGCCATTAACTGGTTTTATTAGGATGTTTGAGCAAAACGACTCAAGTTGAGATCACATCCAGTACAATTCAAGGCCAACTTAGGAAATCTTGAAACATTTTCAGTTAGTCAGTCTAACAAAGTCTCAAAACCAGCAGTCCAAAGTGACTTGGATTACCTACTTACAGATTATCTCACTACCTTTCGTCTGGTACCTAATCTGAAGAAGTACAGCATCCAGCAATTAAAATAGAGATGCTTTTCTGGCAGGTACACCATTTCTTTTTAGTTTTTATCTCTGTTTTTTTTTTTTTTTTTTACTGTACCAAATATGAGAGAAAATGTGGAGAAGTTTTTTGATGGAGGTAATAGTTCTGAACCAAATAGAAAATATGCATTTAAAAGATGCATTTAATGAACTGGGAAAAAATCAGCAGTATTTGAGCTGCTGATGAAGGGAAAACCAATAGAACTGTCAGGAAATCTGTGTCAGACATAAATAAGATCCTGGAATCTCCCAGAGGATTTATGTTTCTGTTCTATGAATTTTCAGTTCTTGTTTTGAACTTGATCTGGATCAGGCAAAGACGGGAGGTTATCTTGGATATTAAAGGACATAAGATGGAGTTCCTCATAGACCTGCTGCTCATCCACCACAGAATCAATGCAAAGACTAAAATATATTAGAATCCACACATGATCCAATCATGTATTTTCTTCTATTTGTTTCCATCTCTACCAGCGCTGAGGGTTTTAATTAGTTTTAAGACACAGCCCTCTATTTCTTATCCAGGTGGTGCGTTTGTGCCAGAACCCCAAGGTGGCGCTGAAGAACAGCCCGCCCTACATCCTAGACCTGCTGCCAGACACCTACCAACACCTACGCACCATCCTGTCCAGGTACGAGGGCAAGATAGAGATCCTTGGGGAGAACGAGTATTTTCGAGTGGTCATCGAGAACCTCACCAACAAGACCAAGCAGACCATGAGCCTCTTCAAGGAGGCTAAGGAGAGGATGTACGAGGAGAACTCCCAGGCCAGGTAGGCTCATTGTGAAGCAGAGGAATGTTAGGATGAGTGACAGATGGTTCAGAGCTAATCACCGTTTGTCTTGGCATCCAGTCAATAAAATAATCCTTTAACATCGTGATAGAAGGATAAATCCTAATCTGGCTTTCTGACCTGAAGCTTGGTTCTCTAATCTGAACTTTACCTGTCAGGTGTTTGTCTTTACGAGACAGAACTGCACATGATGTATTTAAGACAGAAAAGATGTCAAAACATACACATGCATCTCAATAAATCATTACATATTTATTTATTATAATGATGGCTTTCAACCAACAGTAACCAACAGTTTAATGCTTTAGACTGTGCCACCGGGGCTGCACGGTGGCACAGTTGGTACTGTTGCCTTGCAGCAAAAAGGTCCTGGGTTCGGTTCCCGGCCGGGGGTCCTTCTGCATGGAGTTTGCATGTTCTTCCTGTGCATGCGTGGGTTCTCACCGGGTACTCCGGCTTCCTCCCACAGTCCAAAGACATGCCTGTTAGGTTAATTTGTCTCTCTAAATTGCCCTTACGTGTCTATGAGTGTGTGTGTGTGTGTGGCTGTTTGTCCTCTGTGTTGCCCTGCGATGGATTGGCGACCTGTCCAGGGTGAACCCTACTTCTCTCCCGTAGACTGCTGGAGATGGGCACCAGCTCCCCCACGACTCCCACTATGGAAGAAGCGGTTATGGAAGATGAATGAATGTTGTTTTATGACCTATACAACCCTGGAGAAGACTTGAGGTAACAGTTGTCTGGCAAACAGTCATCGTCACCTTCTTCAAAGAGGGTTAGCAGTAAAGGTCCGTGCTAGAGAAGCTGACTGTTCAGAGAGATTTATCGAAGCAAAGTGGAAGGAAGGAAAAAGTGTGGTACAACAAAGGTCCGCAAGCAACAGAACTAAACATGGAAATCCTTGAGAGGATTGTGAAGCAGAGTCCATTCAAGAGTTTGGTGGAGATTCACAGGGAGTGGCCCTCAGCTGGAGTCAGAACTTCAAGAGCCACCACACAGTCTATAAGTGTCACCTTGTCACATGTAGTCCCAGAGTCTGGAGGAAGAACGGAGAGGTACAGAACCCAAGCTTCTTGAAGTCTAGTGTCAAGATTCCACAGACAGTGATGATTTGGGGTACTGTGTCAGCCTGATTACCTCCATGCCACACTGCATTGATGCAGTAATTCATGCATAAGGAGCTCCAACGATGTATTGCGTGGAGATACTGTAGAGTACATGCGAATGATGGTTAGTAGGTCAACATTTCTGTCTTTTTCAAAACTGATATGATACTGTAATTTTCTTCAGAAACTGAATTTTGGGTTTTTATTATCTGTAAACCATAATAAACATTAACAGAAATTTGGTAAAGGCTTGAAACATAGTATATCCAGTCATCACACACAGTGATGAGCCTTTAAATTAAAGTACTAACCTGATCTCAGCTCTCTACACCAAATCTTCATGTTAAATTGAGTCTGCAGTTTTTTAAGGTCGCAGTTGTTTACCATGAAAAATGTGAAGTAAAACCACTTGAAAGTATAACAGAGAGAAGTGTCACAATCACACCAACTTCCTGTGTTTCTCAGAAAAGCATTAGCGGTAACAGTTCATTCTTCCTTCAACTGAGATTTTTATCGAGAGTTTCCTCCTTGATGCTCTGTAAATGAGTCAGTCCTGGTAATCGGACCATCAAACAGCTACTAACTTTCAAACTGAGGCTAAACACTGAAGTGAGTGTGACGGTTAATCCACAGCTTGGTGTAGGATTTCTTGTCCAGCTGCAGCTAACTCTCTGTTTCTTCTGCTTCTTCCTCAGGAGGAACCTCACCAAACTGTCTCTGATCTTCAGTCACATGCTTGCGGAGCTAAAAGCCATCTTCCCCAATGGCCTGTTTCAGGGCGACAACTTCCGGATTACCAAAGCTGACGCAGCCGAATTTTGGAGAAGGTCATTTGGAGACAAGTGAGTTTCTGTTTATACCAGAAACCAGTAAGGTTTTTTTTTGTTTTCCCACCAAAGTTGTTGATCTCTGAGCCCATCCATCTGTCCTTCTATCTGTCCACACATCTCTGTTCTTCCCTCCATCAATAATTCATTGTTAACTTTAGCATTTACAAAAATAAAGGACCTCGGGATATTTGGAAAAGGAATTTTGACCAGAAGAATGGGTAGGAACTGGTGCTAAGCAAGCACTAGCAGTAGAATATCATTTCACCTCACTCACTCTAAGAGGCTGTGCAGATATGTAAATCTGGCTTTGGCTTCAGTTTCAGGTTTGCATAACTTATGATTAGGAACCATGCATCATGTATTTGGATGCACTTTAACTGCAGTAAAAAGCAGAAGGTTACATATATATGCTTTTGGTTCATTTTCTTTTGGGAGTGAAAACGTCTTAACGTACCTTAGCTTTAAGGTACTTTCTTTCATTGTTATACATTGTTAAATGTACTTGTTAAATTCAGACAAAGAATATTAAATAAAACGGTATGTTTTATAGTCCTCGGAAAGAAAACCAGAACTCTGTATTGACCGGTAAAACCCGTATCTCTTTTCCAACTTACTCTGTTTCAGAACCATTGTACCCTGGAGGATGTTCCGTCAAGCTCTCCATGAGTTTCACCCCATAAGTTCAGGTCTGGAGGCCATGGCGCTCAAGTCCACCATTGACCTCACCTGCAATGACTACATCTCTGTTTTTGAGTTCGACATCTTCACCAGACTCTTTCAGGTAGAGCATGTCTGAGCTTTAAATTAGTCAACCTAAGTAGCATTCAGTCACTGAAATGCTCAGTAATCAGATGTCCCTGCCTGTTGTTTTAGATGCATTCATTTTTAGAAATATAAATATTTCTCCATACTACTCCCTCCTTCTATACAATAAATTTAGCTTAATGTGCTAATGTTGGGCTGCGAATGTGGAATTGTATATGTAAAGTGAATTTTATTTTTGTGTTTTTGTAGCCGTGGTCGTCTCTTTTGAGAAACTGGAACAGCCTGGCAGTCACACATCCCGGCTACATGGCCTTCCTGACGTACGACGAAGTCAAGGCTCGACTGCAGAGATTCATTCACAAACCTGGCAGGTGAGACCCGAAGAGCAGCGCCTGATAACCTGAAGACAGATGAGTGTCGGCTGACCTTTTGGTTGAGATCTTTGTCTTTTCTCTCAGCTACATCTTCAGGCTGAGCTGCACCCGTCTGGGCCAGTGGGCCATCGGCTACGTGACGGCCGACGGGAACATCCTGCAGACCATTCCCCATAATAAACCGCTCTTCCAAGCCCTCATCGATGGATACAGAGAGGGATTGTAAGTCACGTTTGAAAATTATTCGAAATCCTCCAGGCAGGTTTTTTATCTTTCAGTTTATCAGGATAAAACTCTAGGGTGTGTAAACTTTAAATGTTGATTGAGGTTAAGTCACTAAGACACTAATGTTGGTTAAAGTTGCATACCTTGCTGTGTGGTAGATCACAGTAGTATAACATTCCTGCACATTAATGTCCATTTAATGAGATGGCGGAGAGCTCACAGGAGAGTATGGAGCATAAAATAAAGCAACAACCCCCCCAAACCTGTTGCTGCGCATTGCTGGTCAGCTGGCTGAAAGAAGGCTAATACAATTAAACAGCGAGCAGATAGCCTGACTAATTAATCAGTCCAGAGAACATTTTCCCACAAGTCCTGGGGGATCATCACGATGATTTCTGGGAAATTTGAGATGAGTCTTTGTTTTCTTTTTGGTCAGCAGTGGTTTTGACCTTGGGCGGCCATCTCTCTTTCTTATTGTTGATGCTGCTTTTGCACGATAACTTTGAAGCCTTGTAGGACTCTGATTACAACAGATTAATGATTTATGTTGTTCTCTATAAAATCTTGAAATGGCTTCCATTCTCCGAGCCATTAGTGTTGATCTCTTGCTGACTGTTTCAAGTTTCACTCCAGCAGGAAATGGGTACAATGAATGAGATGCTTCAGCACCATTTCTGCAGCAGTCTGCATAACAATGCACCAGAGGCTCCCCTCCTATAAATTATTACCAAATGTCTTAAAGTATTTTCACCTAATAAAGCAAGTATCTCCCTTTGATGCAAACCCTTCTTTGTGCAGCAGTAACCTCTAAACCATGTTCCCCCTGTGATTTTTGGTTTCATGACCAAGGCTGCTGAGTCTTTCACAACTCCTAAACATGGCGTACCACTTCCCCCTCAGGCGTCACAATAAGAGGATGTGTGTTAATCAGCGGATAATGGACCGCTGCAGAAAACCGGTGTCTCAAGTCTTAGAACATGCAGCGGCTTCCAAACGTTTCAACACACTGCTGCCAACTTTAATGCATTTTAAAGTGACAGAGCAGTGCAACATAGTGCAGAATGGTGGAGTTGGAAGAAAATGATACATAGTGAAAATAAAAACATGAGAAATGTGGTTTGTTGTGTTCATCCCCACTAAGTCAGTACTCTATAGAACCACCTTACTGCTGCAGGGCTTTTGGAGTTCGTCTCTACCAGCTTTAGCTCAGCCTCAGTCAGACTGGATTGAGAGTGTCTGTGAACATCAGTTTTCGTGTCTCAATTGGATTTAGGTGTGGTCTTTGACTAGGCCATTCTATCACATGAATATACATTGATCCAAACCATTCCATTTTTGGTTCTATGTTTGGGATCGTTGGCTCTGTTGTCTTCCCATCAACTCTTAGTAGCTTCCCTGTCGCTGTTGAAAGAAAAGCATCCCCACACCATGATGCTGCCACCACCAACTTCGCTGTGTGTTTAGGGTGATGTTCTGTGCTAGTTTCTGCCTCATAAAACATTCTGTATTTAGCTCAAAAAGTTTAGTTTTGTTCCCATATGACCAGAGCACCTTCCTCCACTTGTTCGCTGTGTCCCCCTCATGGCTTGTGGCAAACTGTACACAGGATCTTTTCCTTTTGCAACTCTGCCATAAAGGCTACATTGTTGGAGTGCACCCATTAATAGTTGTCCTGTTATTAAGATTCTCCTACCTGAACTGTGGATCTCTGCAGCTCCTCCAGAGTTACCTTTTGAAATCATGGCTGCTTCTCTGATTCTCCTTGCATGTTATGTTAGGTGGACCTCCATGTCCCCGAAGGTCCGCAGTTGGTCTTCTCTTGATGTTTAGATGGATATAACAGAGCTCTGTGAGATGTTCAAAGCTTGGGATATTGTTTTAGAACCCAACCCTGCTTTACATTTCTCCAGAACGTCCTTCCTGACCCGTCTGCTGTGTTCCTTGGTCTTCATGTTGCTGGTTGTTCTCTAATGTTCTCTAACAGACCTCTGAGGCCACAAACAGAACAACTGCTGTACTCAGATTAATACTCAGATACTCAGATTAAATCACACACAGCTGGACTCTGTTCACTGGTTAGTTGATTTCTTAATCCAACCGGCTCTGGGTTTTATTTAGGGGTATCGAGTCAAGGGGACTGAAAACAAATGCATGCCACACCTTTCAAATTTTATTTAAATGTTGAAAACCTTGGATCCTTTTTCTCTCACTTCCCAATAAATAAGTTTGTGGTTGTCATAAAAAGTGAAAGTTTCCTTTTGAAGCTTAAATTATCATCATCATCTTTGATGTTATCAGTAGGCCTGCTTTACTTCAGATAACTGGAAGACGGCGGGGATAGTTGATGGATCTGTTGTTGCTGGAGCTTTGTTTAAAACACAAGATTAAGGAAAAATGTTGTTAAAGGAGGTTCGCTGGATCTAGATAGAGAATTGGAATCCCAACCTTTGCATTTTTGTTTGTTCACGCTTGTGGTGGGCCTTTTTAGCTATCTTTTCCCTGACGGCCGTGCACAAAACCCAGACCTGACAGGGCTGTGTGAGCCTTCTCCGCAGGACCACATCAAAGTTACTCAGGTTAGTTTTGTTTCTCATCCACTAAGCACTCAGCATTAGTCACCTTTAAAGATAATCGTGTCAGCTTTATTGCAGTCACATTGTGCTACAAACAGAAGCCTTGTGAGCTTTGATATGATGCATGACAGTTAAAGGCTTGTGTTAAAAACATGAGATGTTACTGAATGATTAAAACAGTGCTGTGTTGCCCCTACAGGAGCAGTACGAGCTCTACTGTGAAATGGGCTCCACGTTCCAGCTTTGTAAGATCTGTGCAGAAAATGACAAGGACGTAAAGATCGAGCCCTGCAGACACTTGATGTGCACCTCCTGTCTGACCGCCTGGCAGGTTAGGATACTGGCTATGAACTTTCATTACACTGATATGCTCTCATAATGAAGGTTAGGTCGTTTTTAGTTTGCTTCCTGGTAGAAATAATTGTCCGGCATTGTCGGATTTAGTATCTGTTTTAGTCCAGTTGATTACCCTGAATGCTCAACATGTGCAATAAAACCAACAGATTTATAAAGACAGTTTAATATTTAATTGAATTGTGGCAGCAGCTTCTCTGTTTCGTAAAAAACTGCTATCAGTTATCCTCCACAGTGTTTGCAGGGTTTGATGTTTTGCATATCATCCCTTAAACTCAAGGACTTCCTGCTCATGTTTGTCTTCTTCTTCCAGTTGCTCGACTTTCTATTAAAGTGTGAAATTGACTTCTTGGAACATGCGGTTGTGTCCCAGTTTCAACCATCTGGGTCAAACCAACGGGAAAGTAAATTACTAAAATGAACTCCACCAATATTCAGGGTGGTCAAATATCCAGGCAGAATGTCAACAGGAGCTTGTTGATGGCTACAAAAAATCTGTTTTTGTACGGGTGGATATGAGAGGTTATATTTGACCCTGCACCATTGAACAGGGCGCCCAGTTTGTGTTTTTAAACATCACTGAGGGTGTTTGTTGTATCATCATTCCACCTAAATACCGCATCGTTCTGCTACGGTTTACGTACCTACTGACTTTTTCTTTTGGAATGAATATGTTGCTAAATTTACATAATATGCAAATTATTCAGTTCTCTGGTAAAAGTTCCAGGACAGAAAAATGTTTGTAAAATGTTCCTCGCTATTATTTAGCCATTTAATGATTATTTAATGTAGATTTTCATACACATCTTCTGCATTTCTGTCAAAAACAAATAGTAAGCCATATAGTTTAGTGCATCAGCAGCTGTAATGTGTGCGCAGGCAGCAGTTAACGTCAGCATGATGTAATAAATGTAAACCTCCTCAGGAGTCAGAGGGTCAAGGCTGCCCGTTCTGCCGCTGTGAAATCAAAGGCACGGAGCCCATCGTGGTGGACCCCTTCCACCCAAAAGCCAGTGGGTCTTCCTTCGCTGGTTTCCAGAGCTCCAGCAGAGCAGAAGCATCAGGAAACGATGAGGAAGAGGATGATCGGCTGGAGGACCAGCATCTTGTTATGAGCAGGCTGGCCTGCAGTAAGGTAAGACCTACAGTTTTGTTTTACTCGCTGCTGTCCTGCAGCATCTCTTAACATCTGTGTGTTTTTAAAGGTGGAGCGTCCAGCGTCTCCAGTGTCTCAGCTGCCTCCAGTGCCTCCACGGCTGGACCTCCTGCAGCAGAGGTCCTCCACCTCCCATTCCACTCTGAGTCAGGGGGCCACAGCCAAGGTGTGTGTTCATGTGAGGAGAGAACCTTGCAGACAGGACTTTAAAAGCTGGATCCACCCTTTCAGCTTTGCTACAAAGCGATACTCTTTGTCCTGTGGGTGTATTTATCTGGCTGCAGCTCATTTCTATTAACATTTCAGTGGAAAAAGTCAGAGACTGAACTGTGGAAATGAATTCAGTCAAATTAAAACGAGCAAAGGTTTCATGAAGGTAGCCTTTGTGCTTCTGCCCAGTGACTGTAACTAAACAAGGAAGGAAAAAACAGCAGAGAGAATGGTACTTTTAATGAAATTATCCACTGAGTTTGACAATGCACAGTTGCTGAGTTGTTAATAAATCTCCCATAAGCATGAAATATTTTTCTCATGAAAGGGGGTATCTGTCAACTTTGTCTCCTATCTTTGTGAAAAAGCTGTTTTGTACATCTTTGATCAAAGAGAGTGAAGAGATTTTGATGTGTTTTTATCTTCATGTTCATAGAGGTATCCATACTTACTGGCAATCCTGGTAAAAATCTGTAAAATGCCTTCAGATAATTCATCTTTTTATTTCTGTACAGCTGGAAAGTCAGCAGCTTTCACCATGACTGTGTAGGAAATAACATTTCTCTACAGAAAATCAGTTTTTATTGGAGCCATGCAAAGTTTAAACTTTCAGAGGAGCTGAAGTTTGGGTTTTCAATAACTGTAATCCATAATCATCCAAATTAACAGAAAGATCACTGTGTAATGAATCTATACGATATGAATTGAAGTCTTTAATTAAATTCTTGAAATAAATGAAGGTTTGAGGGATTCCCTTATTATTTTGATGCACCTGTACATATTGCAGGGATCAGAACCCTGAACATAATGTTAACCTGATTTTAACTTATTTCAAATTTGAACTTATTTGGTGTAAAGGAACAAAAATGTTGTTTATAAGATGGTTTTGTTGTACTTGTAAATATACTAAACCCGTATACAGCCCAGCAGATGTCTTCACATCTCCTGCTTGTTTATAACTCCACCATCTTCTGTTTACATCCCAGATTGCAGTCACTCACAGAGACAAGCCTCTACCTCCCCCTCCTGCTGTAAGAGAGCTTCCCCCTCCCCCTCCGGAGCGACCCCCCATCCCCGGCCAGGACTCCAGGCTGCAGAGGAGACCCCTGCCCTCCACCCCTGACCACCCTTCCTGGGCATCCAACTACATGGTTCCTCGCCCCGTGAGCAAGGCCTCCATCCCTCAGAGCAGCACCACCAATGGAGAGGGAATCAGGCCCCAAGCAGCCACCAACGCTATCTATTGCCTGACTGCCAGGTATGGAGCTCTGCGGATGTGACTTGTCCAAATGCAAAACCAGTATTTGAATGACACAGAAGAGTCTGGCAAGTTTTGCGGCTCTTTGGCCCCCTCTGCAGTTATTATTTGTAAATACACTTTCATAAAAACAAATTCCTGAAAAGCTGCAGAGAGGAGGACAAGATAGACATCAGTCCAGCTCTTCTGCAGTTTCGTTACTGCACTTAATTTTAGTTTAAAATATGTATTGGTAAACATCTTTAAATAATACTTTTATCTCTGCAGGTCTCTGTCTCCATCAGTGGTTTCAGCTGGAGAAAGGCCGTCATCAGATGGTGAGGAGAATGAATACATGAGTCCCACCTCCCTCCCAGTCTCCAGCGCCCCCTGGGTCGTTACAGGCTCGTTGGTTCCCCCACCTCCAACCCCGACAAACAACCACAATGACGTCAGGTAAACAGGAGAACCACTGCAGTGTTAGAAGAACCAGGTTACCTTTCACTGCTGATCAGCAATCAAATCCTTCTGCATCAAGTAAACCCCATAATCCTGATTATGGTTTTATCACCACTGAAACATGGCTTTTACAGACAAAAAAACAAGTGCATTGAAGCACTTAGGCTACAGTGCATTTCTAAAAATATTTAAATCAGTTTGTACAATTTAGTTCATTTTACCGTTGAAATCTAACATGCTGGCATACTAAGACGTGATGTAGGCTGTCTCTCTGTGTTTTTATCTCCCTGTTCACTGCATGGAGGCAAGATAAGCGGCCTAATCACCACTGGCTCAGAGAAATGGACCTCTGTAAATGGGTGAACTTGTGTGGTGCTGTTCTGGTCCTAGGGACCACTTGAAGCTCTTTTCACATCATATTCTCAGAGAAACAGAAAGTGGATGATTTCAAGCTGAAAGTTCCTTGAAACTCTGGTCAAGTGTAAGAGCGTGGACCAGAGGTCGAAGACGGGTTGCATCTTGGTTGCTTATCAGTGTGAGAAAAGAGGAAGTGAGTGAGAGAAGCAGCAGTAGAGATTAATTACAGAGAACATCACATCCACAACTGGTCTGTTGCCTCAGAGATGAACTTTATCCAGCAGATCTGGGGTTGTAAATGCTTCTAATCAGAGCATTTATTTTGATACATTACAGTAGAGGCCTTATGTATTATTAAATACGCTTTGCCTCCCCCTTTTGGTTGAGAAAGATATAACTCATTTATTGTAATTTTCTATTATCTATTAATAATCTACTATGTGTTGATGTGTCTCAAATAAATATCTACCAGCAGGGCATCACTTGTAGGTGTTTTGGTATGCCTAGAGGTCAGAATCTGTTAATTTAACTCTAATAGTGATAAGAAACATAATCAATGGAAATGAAGCATTTTACTATTCAAATATACTTTTACAAATTTAAGAATTTTGTTTAATTTAATCTTTTCATTTATAGAACACATAGAAAGAGCTGTACAGGTACATTTATGATTATATATCTCCATAATTCATCAATATACAAGATTATATATCATAATATAATCTTATTGAAAGATAGCCTCCGCTATAAATACAGCAGGAACAGAAGTGATTAAAAATGTTCCCCACCAACAGTCCCTGGGACCTCATGTACCACGAGTTGCATAGATGCTGAAACATAGCTTATACTTTAAGAAAAGTCACAAAGAGAAGTCTCACAATCAAGGCCCTCCAGGGGTTTGTGAGTATCCCCATCCATGCCCGACACCTCCCTGTCTGGGCAACTCCGGAGTAGGAGACAGTCCATCCCCTCTCCAGGAGTTGGGTTCCAGAGCCCAAGTTGTTTGTAGAGGTGAGTGCAACTATTTTTAGCTGTTACCGCTCAACCTCACACATCTCTGGCTTCTTACCCGTCTGTGAGGTGACATATTCCATGTCCCTAAAACCAGATTATGCTGCCAGGAATTAGCAACGCCAAGGCTCCCACTCATGCCTGCCACCTAACTTTTATGGCACTTGATTCCTTTCTGCAGACGGTGGGCCCACAATGAGGGGATTTCTTTGGGCTGAGCCCCAGGAGACAAAGCTAGGCCACCAGGTGCTCTCTAGGGTGCACCAGACTCCTTAATCCAATCAAGGATTGCCTCTTGTTGTGGTCAGCCATGTCATCGACTAAAGTTAATTCTTATTATTTATAGGTTCAAAGTTTATTTCATTAAAGATCCTAAAGGATCTAAATAAAACTTACTGAAATGTGCAGAAACCCTGTAAATAGACACTCTCTTCCCACCGAGCCATTTGTAGATCGTCTAATAAGCCTAACAGTTGTTAAAGGCATTTTCTGCACCACCTGGTTATAGTTTAATATCCACTCATGTAATTGCATCCATGTGGATGTATTCATCGTTAATGTGTCTCTGGTGTGTACAGTAATTGTTTTCACATTGATAGTTAATCAGAATACCCTCCAAATCTCCCAACGAACCAATAACTGTAGAAACATGCATATGCTAGATATGAAGTTGCTGAAGAACTGCAGACATTTCCATGGTCAGTTCATGATTGATTCATGTGAACTTTTGTGTAGAAAACGACGTATGTTTTTGTGCCTAACCACCCTGAGAACATGGGACCCCTGGTCCTGATCCGACGAAGCAATCCTAAAAACTTGAGAAATATCTGACTATATTTCTTCTTCTGCATCAATTTTATCACCAGCTTTCAGCAGATGGTATTTTTTTTATGTAAACGGTATTAGTCTGAGAATCAAATCTGAACACAGATATGCACAGATTTCCCTTCAATTCATACATCCTGCCTTTTTAAAAGTAGGCAAATCGCAGTTCGAGAATGAAACTAACTGGGTTTTACACAATGAGTGCATGACCAAAAAACGTCTCGATGCAGCCAGGCGTATTGGCATCAGAAGTTGGTTGCTTAGGATTTACTGGGAGTAGTGGATCCAATAATAAATGAGATATCTGAGGGAAACATCTTTCATACAGGACTACTTTTTTATTTTAACACATTGAAATTGATCCTACTTCTATTACCTGGTTAACGTCCACCAACAGGGAATTCAATTCAGTTCAGAAATACTTTATTAATCCCAAAGGGAAATTAAATGTTGTTATAGCTCATATTATGAAGGTTTCCTCAGAGACGTTGTAGATGCTGATGGCTGTGGGCAGGAAGGATCTCCTGTAGCGCTCCGTCTTACAGCAGATCTGAAGAAGCCTCTGACTGAAGACACTGTTGTTGTAGGACAGTTTCATGAAGAGGATGCTCAGGGTTCTCCATAATGTTCTTCATTTTATGAAGAATCCGTCTTTCCACAATGATCTCCAGAGGTCCTAGAGGAGTCCCCAGAACAGAGCCAGCCTTTTTTATCAGCTTGTTGAGCTTTTTTAAGTCCCTGGTTCTGATGCTGCTTCCCCAGCAGATGATGGTAGAAGAGATCACACTCTCCACAACAGACTTATAGAAGATATGCAGCATTTTGCTGCAAACACCGAATGCTGAACGGTGTTTTTCTGTTTTTCTGGCAGCGAGGGAGGCGACGACGACTCTGATGACCCTCAAGTGTACGAATCCATGTTCAACATCCAGAGTCAGGCTAGTTCCTCTGACACGATGCAGGCCTCTGAACTGGGTAATGTCCTTCTGTTCACTTTCAGAAGTATTTCAATAAATATTTATGGGAAGCCATGTTTGTTGGAGTCCTTTAAGAATAACTGATAACTTCACAGCAGCATTAGTAGAGTTCTTCATAACAAGCTCGCTTTATGTCTCCAGTTGTAATTGACTCTTTATTACTTTTATATTCAGGGAATATATTTTATATCCTTCCTGTAATTATTATCTAGTAATTTAACATTAAATTGTACAGAATTTATCTCACGTGTTCAGTCTGTGTATAAGATAACCCGCTGCTTTTATATTGTATATTTTATTTTGTACTATTGTTATTGTTCTTATTCTTAATAATAATAAAAATAATATATATTTGATGTGACTTGAGCACATCTGGTCATCAGAATCAGCTTTATTGGCCACATTTGTGTGAACAAACAAGGAATTCGACTTCAGTTTCACACCATCAGTGTACAGACAATAAATATAAATACATGAACCTTACAGGACATAAAAATAACAAATATGTACATATATGTGGAGTGTATATAGACCCAATGTTTTTTTTAAGGTAAGTTTCAATAGTGCAAATATGCGTGTTATCGTTTCAGAGTAGTTGACCATCCTTCCTCTCTAAGGTGTTCCTCAATGTGCCATTTGGTTTTTCAGAGCTCCCTCACCTTCCAGCTGTGGTTTCCCAGGATAAAAAGGAAGACAGCAGTTTGGAGGATGTTTACGAGTACGACCGTCCTCGGCCGGTTGTCCCCCTCGCCCCCGCCAGAAGAAACTTGTCTGAAATCAACTGTCCAGCTGCAGCCTTCAGCTCGCTCAGCATGGATGCCTCAATAGAAGCCGGTACGCATAGTCAGCCTGCTGTTGCTTCTAGGGTTCTAACCTGTAAATGAACTGGTCTTTACCCGGTTCTGAAGTGGTTCAACACGGTTATTATGTTGAAGTCTGTGAAAAACATTAAAAATACGCGGAAATCTAGAATTTAAACGGGTTTTTGGTGCTTTGACTGGTTTTGGTTTATTACAACACATCTCTAGAACTACTTATTGTTGTTTTAATTATTACAGACTCGACAAAAAGATTAAATCTCTTACTAATCAAACTTTCTTTCATTTCATTTAGTTTTATCTTCTAATCTGTAAAGTTAAATCTTTAGTAACTTGCTTTTTTCCATGAGTATTTGCAGTCACTCTGAGCTTTTCCGTTAATGCAGCAGATTATTAACAGACTCGCTACAATGCAGAAAGTCACTCATACCCTCAGTTACGTTTTTAACTTTGAGTATGTAACTGTGGATGATGTTAGTGGTTTTTCTTATGTTTACCGCCCGCTGGAAAACAAATGGCCCTTTGGGCATAATAAAGACACCTTAAACCTTGACCTGTGGCGCCCCCTGCTGGAGGAAAGTAAACATTCAGTACTAAAGTCTCAGCTAAAACAACTTTTTGTTTTGTAAGTTACTTTAATGCTTAGTGTTTAGGTGCAGTTTTCCTGAACTAGTCCTCCTGAAGAGTTGTCCATGTTTCCCTCTCTGGCACCACAATGAGAAAAAACTAGTTTGGTTGTTGGGTCTCCAGAAAATACTAATTAACTGATCTAAAAACAAAAAAAACCTAAAACACAGATGTGAGCATCTTAAATATGTCCTAAAACACATTAATTACACAGACTCTGGTGCTGAACCCCAAAGTAAATATATCATAGAAAAAGCTCAGTAAGACTGTTTTGTATTGTGGTAAAAAATACTAATTAATGTTGGTAATGATTAAGCACAAAATATCTAATAATAATTATGGCACTACATTTAAAATATTAAAAGGTTGTAGTTTTAATATTTGGTTCATTACAGTATTGTATGATGTAAAGAAATTTAATATTAAAATATTAAAAAGCAAAAAATATAATTTTTAATATGATTAGTATAATTTGATGTACTATATTTTATGATATGATGGAATGATATAATTGAATTGAAACAACTTTAACAATAAAATAATATTTTTCATTAAAACGGAATCACTGATAGTTTAAGATAGTAGTCTATATAATATAAGACAGCAAAATATTGTATTAATATCAAGCTGCTAATAATAAAAAATAACAATAAGAATTATAACATTAAAAAAATGAACTACCTTTAATAACTAATCATTTTAAAAAGTAGAAAACCTGTTCATTTTTGCTCTATGGTGTCATTTCGTCTTTATTCTTCAACAGTAAATTCCTTGAAGTTGATCAGAATTCCTTATTAATCCCAAAGTGAAGTTTAAATGTTCTTTCAACTCATCCTACACAAGTTTCTTCAGAGTCACTGTAGATGCTGATGGTTGTAGGCAGGAAGGATGTCCTGTAGAAGTCAGCATCACAGCGGATCTGAGGAAGCCTCTGACTGAACACACTCTGCTGCTGAATTAACGTCTCAGGATGAGGATCCATTATGGCCTTTTTCCATGAAGCATGCTTGTTCGGACAATCATCTGCAGAGGCTCCAGAACAGTCCCCAGATCAAACTCAAAGATGTACATATTATGTTAGGACCTAAAATGTAATTATAGCAGTAAAAATGCCAGATTATCTTTTTAGATTACAGTAAGGTTTTTTTATATTCACATTTATGTTCTGCTTGTTAAAATTCAGTTCTTACCTCAGTGTTTCCATGAACTCCTAGTTTACAGTCTTTTCTCCATTTTTCCAGGTACGTTTGCTGAATCGGATCAGCCTCCCAGACCCCTCCCACGCAGAGCCAACTCTGACCGACGCCCTCGACCTTTGAACCGGGACCTTTCTGCTCCGCTGCCGGAACTCCCCGATCCCTCCTCTGATTGGCCACCTCCTCACCCTCCTCCTCCCCCTCCCGGTGCTGCTGCTGCCGTCGCTGGAAACCAGGCCCTGAATGGTGAAATCGAATGCCTGATATCCCAAGGCTACTCCATCCAGGACATTCAGAAAGCCCTGATGATCGCCCAGAACAATCTGGAGACGGCCAAGAACATTCTGCGTGAGTTCGTCTCCGTCCCCTCCACGGCTCACATCGCTACATAGTCACTCAGGTCCCGCTCATCCCCGTCTACGCTTTGTGCCATTATTCTGGATTGCATTTACCGAGCACTTTTCTGCAGGGCCGTAACTACTTCCCTCCCAGGGAGAAACGCCAGATCTGAGGAAAAACATCCAAAGTTAATTGTAATCAATTGCGTCAGGTATTATTTGCTTTTCTAATAGGATTTTTGGTGTGAAAACAGAATTATTTGTGACTGATGCTAAAGCCTCAACATTTACTTTATACTGCCCCCAGCTGGACATGGAAGGAACTGGATTCCCCATCAGCTGCTTGATCATCTCATGGGGCTTAAACGATCTGAAACATCTGAAAGGAGCTTTGTGAAGCCAAACTGTAACCCCGCTCTGATCGGGATATGCGCTCATTCGACTCAAGCTTTACATCTCTCTTCAGTTTGACGTTTCACTGGCTTCTCTGCAAACTGTGGTGTGCAAATCTGTAGCCAATAAGAAATTATTGATAAGTCTGTGGTGTGTGTGCTCGTGCTGGTGAACGTTGGCGCCCGGTCACAGCGCAGTGCTGCAGGGCTTCATTTCGTGCCTCGTACGGTTTCGGTACCATCCCGCTAGTCAAGTCCAACTCCCATTAACCAATGGTTCAACAACAAGTACGTTAATGTTTAAGTACTCTCATAACATGTTGTACTGTGTGTAGTACTAACAATGGCTGAAACTGACTGCATTTTATTCATGTTATTCCAAGACTTGACTCTATATGTGAGGTGGTCTTACACTGAGGGAGAAAGGGGAAAATCTGTCAAAATCACAATCCAACAACCATTTTCTTTGTAACATACAGGTTTGACTCAATGCCAACGTTTGGTTGTAAGCGGGGAAACCTTGGAAAAGTGGGTTCCCCATCATCAAGCTGTTTGAAACTGTAATTAAAGGGTAGACAAGCTATTAATCCCTTCTAGCAGCACCACTGGGTCCAGGCGAATCTCCCTTAAATATCTTCATTTATCCTGCGAACACTTCCACTTCCTCACATATAGAAGGGATCCTGCAGGCTTTTCAATGAGAAAGAAGCAAAGATGTCCTTTACCTCCTGCAGATCAGCCTCGATATCCATTTCAACCACCTTCTAATGTAATAGGACAGGTCCCCTGCTTTCTGAACTGTCTGTCCCAGACTGATCTACCTCACCAGGCTCCAAGACCCCATACAGATTATGGATAAGAAATTTGAACTCTGCAATATTATAATTCTGGATGCATTTTTGCCTGATGACACAAACCTCCATCTATTTTATCCTGACAATATTGTGGAGGGGCTGGACAGGTCATCAGTCCATCACATGGTTACACAGAAACAAACGACCATGCACACACACACACACACACAGGTAGTTTAGAGTGGTCAGTTAACCTAACATGCATGTTTCTGGACTGTAAGAGGATACTGGATCACCCAAAGAGGGCCCATACATACAGAGAAACATACAGAGAACATGCAACTCTACAGATAGTGCTAAAAACTGCACCACCCTGCAGAAACACTAACTTGACAAACAAACACTCCCAGCTAACCGATCCCAACTTGGCATTCACATCAACCAACACCTAGGACCAACACTGCTGCGAAACCAAACACCTGAATCTCCCACAGGTACCAGTCAATCACCCACAAATATCTACAGATAAGCTCCCGCTCTCACTACAGCCCAGGTGATTAGTTAATATTGCTTCTAAGTGAAAATGGAGAGACAAAGCTAAATGTGAGCTTAAAAGTAAATTTGTTTTTTTGGATAAAGAGAGAGCAACCAGCTAAGCTTCATAAACCAGTGATGTCCCGATCAGTCATTTAAAAAGAATAGACCCATTCCCAGCCCAATACTTCAATAAAGTTAAATTAGTGATGAATGTGCTTTTAAACACGGTAGAGTTAAAGTGCAGTAAAATAAGATGTTGCATTTTATCACTATTATAATTTACTCACCTATATCATATGATCTCCTTTCTGCTTCTCCCAACAGCAACAGATATTTTGTCCCAACTAGAGGTTCTGCAGGTCAACTTCAACATGTTGCCCCGTTAATAAAGGTTATCTTCTGACGTGTCACCGAAAATCGGCACAACTTTATAATTTTTTTCCTAACTTATATTTGACTTGACACATACAGCTACAGTCTTTAATAAACCTTCAGCCAGCTGCAGCCAGAACCACATGCAGACAAACACAGCAGTCACCTTGCTCTTACCTTTAAGGGAAAATGTTGTCTTTTTCTGTCCTAAAAGTTTCCCCGAGAGCCTTTTAATGATGTCAGGGAGCTGCACTCACTTCAATTTTGTCATGTAAAAATTTAGCATCATTGAGTTCAATGTTCTCCTAAAAGTGAACCCTGAGCTAGGCTAATGCTAGCACGTTTTCTCTCTATTGATATGACTCGTTCTAAATTCAGGCTTTCAATTTGGTTCCAGTTAATTATGTGCAAACAAAAGTTCAACAACCAGTGCTTCAGCTGCTTTCTGTGCATTTTTCTCTCCCCTTCACAAAGAGTCATGTGTAGATATCGGAGAGCGGGTCACATGAGATAGCCAGGGAGCAGAGGCAACCAGTACAGTCTCTCTCAAAGTGAATCTTGTATAGGGTGAAAAGGGCTCAGACTTGAGAGAAAATTCTCAAGTGATAAGATTTTGCGACCAGTCCACAAAGAAAAAAGGCTGTGATTGTTAAATTTTGGCCATTCGAAGCATCTTGCTTGGCTTGGGGCTGACATTATCTTAGGCAGTAGACCCTTACTGGGCACGGGGATGTGAGTTTCAGCAGGGACTCATTTAAATCTGGATCCTGAGCTGATATCAGTCCTTAATGCAGCACAAAGCTGGACAGGTTGGTCTTGTGGACACAGGTTCATCAGTCTTTTCTGGGCTCATTACTGATTTCTGACTTTTCTACAGGTCAGACCTGCTGATTCAGATGTTTTTCTAAGGACTGTAAAAAAGGAGAAGGAAAAAAATGCTGCAGGTTCTTTATTAAAAACAGTACATTTGATTCCAGAGGAATTTTATTTGCATCAAAGCACAACTATTATCTAATGTTTAATAAACTCAAAAGTGTATGAAAGTTCATGCTGTTGGTTGATGCGTTTATAGACATGAAAAGGTGGGAGTTCTGACCTGCAGAAGACTGAACGTGGCCGACCCAAAGGAAAAATTGTCTGATTTCGATTTCAAGAAAATCGATTAGTTCAACTCTACATTTTTCAGTTGTTGGTTTTAATTAGGGCTGCACGAAAACATGCGATGATAGTAGATTGCGATAAATGACAGAAAGGTGTTGATGCCTTTCTGCTCTGGGTTCATATTGTAGCAAACAGACCCCAGATGATGATATTTCCATCTGAACACAAGGTTTTACTGAAAGAGTTGCTTCAGGCTGACGTCTGCTGCTTCGGCATTGAAACAACTTACTGGAAGTTTCTTAATGACTCGACTGCCTCACCAACTCTTTACCTGCTGAAACGTTTCATGCTGCATTAAAAAACTAGTGTCACCACACGTATGTAAGGGGATAGAAAGCCTGAATGCAAGGTGTTTAAAAAATTAGCTAACATTTTTTGCAGTGCCGGCAGTTCTTCATGGTGCACACATTTCGTACACTGATACCATGATAATGACACATTTACGATATATTGTGCAGTCCTAAGTACTCTCATCTGGGATCATCAGCACAGTCTTCAAGTCATTCCATATGAATGTGTTTTATTGCGCTTTATGTTTTTAATAGATGGTCTACAGGACGAAGCTTTCCAATATGTTTCTGCAACACTGAAACGATTGAAATGCCCTACCTATAGCCGCCGATTTACAGCTCAATCATTAGATGGGTTGTGGCTAAAAAAAATGGGCTTCATACTTTTTCTCTGATTGGAGTAGATATTTGCTCCATCTTCATGGGTGGTAGCCCAGATCATCAACAAGTCAGAGCTTCATTTATTTATTTTCTTTCTTTGTGAATTTTAAAAATTGTTCAACTGAAATTTAGAAAAGGTAACTTGAAAAATATTATGTTTTTTTAATTACCATTATAGCATTTTATAAAACCTTAAGTGGAAATAATGATTTAAAAGATTCGAACTTGTTCTCAGGTGTGTGATTTCTCTGGTATTAATTTGATCCACTTGGCAGCATTGGGTCGGATCTGAATATCAGATGGTTCTGGGCCAGGTGCTGATTTTGTCTGGATATTTTGGGAAAAAATCAGGAAAGTCCAGGTTTGTAGGCTGTTTATTGAACTCACATCATGGTTTGTAGAAGAAGATTTAGAACAAACCAGAAATAAACTAAGAAATGCCCTTGCAGCTACAGGTGTGACCCCTACTGGTCGGTGGGTAGAATGCAGGTGTAAAATTCTAAAAAAATGGACAAGGAAAGTATTTAAATGGAAACGTTTCATCACATTGTTAGCAGCATCCCTTAGCTGCTGTGGAAAAGTATTTGCACCTTGAGGATTGTCTGACGACATGAAGTAGGCAAAATCATCTGAAATTGTAACACAACCCTGTCTGGGGTGTCAGAATATTTTCTCATAAAAAAATGAGTGACTAAACCGCTCCATGTGTAAGTGCAGAGTGGCTCAAGTGTCTTATTACCTGAACTACACCCTCTAGTTTCAACTGGTTTTGCTGTGAGAAGGTGAATTAATGTGCCTCCTGTCAGTTACAGAACTGAGCTAATCGCTGAACGTTTCAGTGTGATTCATGTTTTTCCCCCTCATGTTGTGATCAGCCGTGTTCTGCGATGTAAGCAGTACACCTGCAGCTTTTCATTGCTCCTCCTGTTGCCCCTGATCACTCCATGTCTGAACTCCTGCACTGTGAAAGCTGCAGGTCTGCAGGACACGTTCTCCCTCAGAACCCTCAATAAACTCTGCTGTTGTTGGTTCACATCTGCTGACTTGTTTTTTGTGACTGTGTGTGTTGGTTTACCCAGTTAACTGGCCTTTTGTCAAATTCAACTTGCCTACTAAAAACTCTTTGCTTTATTACCTGTATAGTTAAGATTTTATTTATTGTCTTTTTAATATCCTCTGCATTCATTGTGCTGCCATGTTTTCATGCCTAAGCCATTAAGATTTTTGATTAAACAGTATTTTCTTTAACCTTTGGTGTGTGTGTGTGGTTTGTCTGGCAGATATTCAGTGTTTTTGTTTTGTTTTAATTTACAGCAGACCTGTTTTTGACTTTATTTCTATCATATTCACCAACATGACATGACAAGCAGGAAGTTCTGGTTTTCCTGCGCAGGGTTCTGGTCTGAAAAAGAATGGAATTTGATTATTTTTCTACGATTAAATAAGTAATGTATCTTCATGATGCAGGTTGTTCTCTAAAGAACACCTACGGCCAGAAACACAACAGGTGCCCTGAGCTATTTACAAATTGGGTAAATACTGAAAGCAACACTTCCATTTTATTAGTATACATTACTTTGTGTTGCTCTATTGCATAAAATACATTAATTTGTTGTTCTAATGTGGATATATTCCACATACTTCCACAAGGCATCGTACCTGCAGTAGATTCATGGTGAATATTTCTATCAATACTTAGAAAGTTGGAAATTTGCATTTAAATGTTGTATAATGGAATTGAGTGTACTCTGAGCTTTTTGGAGTTTTATTGGAGAAATGAATAATTATGATTTCCAGCTACATCATCTGAATGTGCAGAAGCAGCCCAGGAGCATCTGATGGAACATAACTAAAACTTCTGACATGCTACAGAACCAATCACCAGGTCTAAAGTTGGGGAAGACAAAAAGAAACCCCCAGAGAGGAAACTCGTCATTTAATTACACGTTGCTCCTTAAGAGGCTCTTACTTTGTTAGGAACCAATAAAGGAATTGTTATTCTCCAGACATTTCCTGAGCTAATTTTATTTATGAGGTTCTTGACTCAACCCACTTACACAGAGGCTGAACATTTTTCCCCTCATGAACCCTCCTTATTCCACAGTATGAATTTTCACGCCCAAAACCTGAATCACTGCTGGGAGTCAACAGATCTGAGCAGAGAATATAAAACAAAAACAACTGATCTAAACAGTTTGATGTCTTTAAAACCTCGGCGCTATTTCAGTCATTATGGACCCGTCATCAATTGGACTTCTGGAGGCTTCAGACTGAGCGGTTGCCGGACTCCCAAGTTTGTTTTGCAGCTTTAAATTCTTTGCAGATGTGAGCCGTGATTTCTGTCCAGCCTCCTTCTGAAGTGAGGAAATTTGAGCTACTGTTCGGAGCGGTTTCCAGCTGGTGCTGACAGCGGTTTGGAAGCTCTTACTCCAACACACACTCAAAACCTCTGCAGAAACAAGCCAAGGCTTTTCTTTAATCAGTTTTTATTTGGCATTCTTTTCTTGTAAAAAAAAAGACAATGAACAAGCATCAAAGAATCACATGTAGAAAAGTCATAGAGATCCGTTTCAAACTCTGTTTTCTCACCACTGAACAAATGAACATAAGATGCAGATTCTTGGATCCGATCACAAATCTGTTAAACTCAACACCGACAACATCACTTTCTATCATTCAGCGGGACAAATGAAAAGACAAAACAGCAATCATTTTACTACTTATTTAAACGTTGCAATCATCAGGGCAGTGTAGCACTCAGTAATAAAAGAACCCTTTCAAAATACACCAGGAGAAATATCCACAACGCCAGCCTTTAAAGGAACCCAGCAGTGTTTTTGGCATGTCTCCTCTGCCTGTCTTAGATTAACCCCCGTTTGTGGCTCCATCCACTGTAATTAGATCCGACTCAGAGCTGCATGACCGCTTTCCTGCAACATGAAGCCGACAAGCTAAAACAAAACGAGACCAAACGGTCACTGAATGATGGACTTATTTGTTCTCTCCTTTGTTTTATAAAATATGGAAAATCAAAAATTTGATATCCATCTGGAAATGATTTGAGGATTCTAGAAATTCAAACCTTGAATCAGTTTATTTCTTGACCAAAATAAATCTTGCGATCAGATTAGGTCTGTGACTTTAATGTACAGAAAATCTAGCAAATTAGGATGCTGTTTAAATTTAATTTACATTCAAAAAACTTTAAATAACAAATATCAATTTAAATTAAGAAAAATAACTTTTCTTACTTTAAATTTGTGTTCAGAAAAGGTTTCAAATAAAAAATGTAAAGTGAACTAAAGATTTAAATTAGAAAAAAAAATTCTCTGTTTGATTCAGTTTAATTTATATGTTGAAAGTTTACGTGTTTGAAATTTAAATATTGTTTTTATGTAAATTAAGTTTTATAAATTCAAATAAAATTTGTGGTTTCCTGAATTTAAATTGAATTTAATGTTTTTGAAATTGTAATTAAATTAAAATTAAACCGTTTAGAAACATTTTAAGTTTGATTTTATTTTAGAAAAAAAAAAAAATCTAAATGAAAATTTTAATTTAAACCTTTTTTCCAAATACTCGGAATAAAGTAAACTGTAAGCCTTCGTGGGTTCTATGAGAGTGATCTCTCTGTGCGATTACTACGAGTAAAAAATAAAAGCATCTTCTGCCCAAACATAACAGTCACTTAATGAAACATGCAAAAACATGTGGGACCTGCAGGCTTTTACCTCTCAGTGGCAATACAAAGAAAAACAAGTTAAAAAAAGACATTCAGTGGTTGTTGTAAAAAAAAAAAAAAAAAAAAGAAACAGGCACAGTAGATGTCTAACTTTGACCATTTTGAGTTTCAGAAAGTCTCACAGGCTTCTTCTAGAAGGTCTCTAACCTAAGCGTATTTACAAATGGTAAAAGAACGTGACAGCAGTTTGGAGTGAAGGTCGCCAGTGCGTCTAGTTTCAGAAAGATTATCACTGGCGATCTTGCAGGAAAACTAAACACAGGTTCTCCAGAAAATAAAAAAAACTGTTGATTTGGTCGAATGTAAAACGAGTTTCTACAAATAAAAAAATGTGGCAGAACTAACGTTTGGTCTCCAACATCCGTGTCCTGTGTCAAATCTCACCTGGACGTTAAAATAAAAACATGCACACCAGCCAGATGCTGCTCTGAAATGGAAATCTGAGCCAAAATATCTTAAATAACAAAATATATATATAATATATACACTTTCATAAAAAAGGATGATTCACCATCGTACAAACACTAAACAACAGCAAATGCTGAAAACTAATGAGAAAACTGAATGCTGAAGCAAAGACTGATTCAGAAGATACAAATCTGTACATACACACCTGGAAAATGTGTGTGACGTGTGTCAGTGTGTGTGTTCCTGGGAAAATCTGCTGAATACTGCTGAGAACAAAGAACGAAGGGGGGAACAGAGGGGGAACGTCCAGACTGGGAGGAGGCTTTGGTCTGCAGATCTCAGGTCAGTGGGAGCGTCCCGGGCCTCCTCGGCTCTGACGTGGTCCGAATGCTGCTTCGGGCGACCCGCTGCTAAGGCGCCGCAGAACCTTCAGGAGTTTTACTGCACAGACAGAGGAGACGGTAAGCTTTACTCTCCTGCCTCTGTCGTTTAACTCTAGGAGAACCAGAGGAGGTCATTTAGACCCTTGTCTCCTAAAAGTGAACCCTGAGCTAGGCTAATGCTAGCACGTTTTCTTTCTATTGATATGACACGTTCTAAATTCAGGCTTTCAATTTGGTTCCAGTTAATTATGTGCAAACAAAACATGCTTTGCATGGAGAAAGTTCAACAACCAGTGTTTCAGCTGCTTTCTGTGCATTTTTCTCTCCCCTTCACAAAGAGTCATATGTAGATATCGGAGAGCGGGTCACATGAGATAGCCAGGGAGCAGAGGCAACCAGTACAGTCTCTCTCAAAGTGAATCTTGTATAGGGTGAAAAGGGCTCAGACCTGAGAGAAAATTCTCAAGTGATAAGATTTTGCGACCAGTCCACAAAGAAAAAAGGCTGTGATTGTTAAATTTTGGCCATTCGAAGCATCTTGCTTGGCTTGGGGCTGACATTATCTTAGGCAGTAGACCCTTACTGGGCACGGGGATGTGAGTTTCAGCAGGGACTCATTTAAATCTGGATCCTGAGCTGATATCAGTCCTTAATGCAGCACAAAGCTGGACAGGTTGGTCTTGTGGACACAGGTTCATCAGTCTTTTCTGGGCTCATTACTGATTTCTGACTTTCCTACAGGTCAGACCTGCTGATTCAGATGTTTTTCTAAGGACTGTAAAAAAGGAGAAGGAAAAAAATGCTGCAGGTTCTTTATTAAAAACAGTACATTTGATTCCAGAGGAATTTTATTTGCATCAAAGCACAACTATTATCTAATGTTTAATAAACTCAAAAGTGTATGAAAGTTCATGCTGTTGGTTGATGCGTTTATAGACATGAAAAGGTGGGAGTTCTGACCTGCAGAAGACTGAACGTGGCCGACCCAAAGGAAAAATTGTCTGATTTCGATTTCAAGAAAATCGATTAGTTCAACTCTACATTTTTCAGTTGTTGGTTTTAATTAGGGCTGCACGAAAACATGCGATGATAGTAGATTGCGATAAATAACAGAAAGGTGTTGATGCCTTTCTGCTCTGGGTTCATTCTTGGTCCTGTGTGAAAAAGTAATCGCCCCCTAAAGTTAATGACTGGTAATGAGTTTCTCACCTCGCTGTGAAGGAATTTTGACCCACTCTTCTTTGCAGAATTATTTTAATTCAGCCACATTGGAGGGTTTTCCAGCATGAACAGCTTATTTAAGGTCAAGCAAAAGTCTGTCAATGGGATTTAAGTCTTTAGATGTAGTGGGACACACACCTTCCAAAAAGTTTAACTTTTGTCTCATCAGTGCACAGAATATTTTCCCAGAAGTCTTGGAGATCATCAAGACGAATTTTTGGTAAATGTGAGATGGGTCTTTTGTTCTTTTGGGTCAGCGATGGGTCTGACCTCAGAACTCTCCCATGAAGATCATTTGTGACCAGTCTCTCTCTTTCTTATTGTTGAATCATGACCTCTGACCTTAATCGAGGAGAGTGAGGTCTGCAGGGGGGTGTAGGTGTTGTTCTGGGTTCTTGTGTGACCTCCAGTATGAATCGCTGATTCACTCTTGGAGTAAATTAGTTGTTTTTTTTATTTGTCTGGCATTAAAATTTGTTCAGTGAGAAAAAAAGCAAAAACGGGACAAATCTGTAAGTGAGTGAATACTTTTTCTCAGCACTGTAAGTGATGACATCACCCAGATTTATTACATAACAGACATTTGTTTGTCCACATTGTTTCTGTTCAGTTAACAGGTATTTTGCGAGTACAGTATGTAACACCCTGTTAGGAACGTAAACCACCTTGTAAAACTGTTTTACCAGCTTTGTTTCATCACCGAGCAGCACTCTGGTTTACGGCCTGTTTAATCATGTTTACTCACTGAACTCTCTCTACAACCATCCTGCAAAACTCCTCAGCTTCATAATAAACACCCCTGAGGTTTTAGGAATAATGAAGCTGTGATGAATGGCCTATTCAAAGATTTAAACTAGGAAAATATACATCAGTACGTCAGTTACTCTATTAGCTAAAACAGCGAGATGTTGAAATCAACCCAAGGATGCAACATATTTAACTCAAGAAGAAACATGTTTGATCTTTAGGCGAGACCAGCCTCTGGGAAACCTGCAGAGTCCAGCGCTGGAGGTTTTTAGAGTCTGAGCTGAAACTATTCACTCACCACAACAGTTACCTGGTCATTTGGACCCTTTTTCTCTCCGTTCACAGCCTTTAGCAGCACAGCATCCTCATTCTTTGGGTTGTTCTTCATCTCTACTACGATGTCGTCTTTGGTGGGCTTCTCTTTGGTGCTGCTCAGACGAACAAGAGGATACAAGGCAGCAGGGGAACTGATTATGAGGAACATTGGTCTTTTTTCAACAGACGTTCATGTTTAAACATCACTTCCAAGTGTTACCGACTCCAGATTTAACCTTCCCATTTTGGATCCGTTTGGTTTTGATTCTTCCACCTGAACAACTTAAATCTTTCACATCTTGTTCTTGATATAAAACTGAACCTGAAAGTTGTTGGTGAAAGTCACCAATGATATTCTCATGGCCTCAGATTATAGACTTGTGTCTGCACCAGTTATGTGACACATTTGATCCAGTATTCTCTTAGAAAGGCTGGAACGTGCTGTATGGATCAGGGGAACAGCACCAGGCTGGTTTAGATCTTAATATTCTGACAGATTCCAGTTTGTTCATGTAAATGATAAATCTCCACCCTCCAAGGTTAATTGTGAAGTGCCACAAGGTTCAGTGCTTAGGCCCATTCTTCTTCCTTTATGCAGTCAATAAATTAGAATCTGGGTTTTGATGAGACTCGTTTTTCATATTACAAGTACCTTTTGAAAATAACCTTCAAGCAGGTATTAAACATACTTTCAAACAGCCCACATTTCTGTATTAAAATGTTTTTTTTTTTTATTAGTCTGATGTAATATTCTAATCTTAAATGTCATGTTTTCATTAGCTGGTTGCAGAAAATTGTCATCATTAACAGAAATAAAGGCTTGAAAACATCATTCTCTGTTTAATCTATATAGTGTCTTTCACTTAATGATGGAGTTACTGAAATAAATGAACTTTTCAATAATATTCTAATTTATTCAATATGACTGTAAATGCTTCCACTGGGTAACGTTATTAGACAGCCTGGGATTCATTTCCACTGTTATGCTAATGACACTGAGCAATATTTATCCATAAATCCTGATGAATCCCATCAGTTAATTAGATAACATGAGTGTCTTAACAACATAAAAAAAACCTGGATGACTTTAAATGTTCTTCTTTTAAACTCAGACAAGTTGTTCAGGTTAGCAGATATACTTCACCCAGTTTGGGCCCAGATGTTCTGCTGCTGAAGAAAATCTCTGGACTGAGAAGAGCTGTGTGGAACTGGAACGCCTTTGAACATCTTCAGCTGTTTTACAAAAGCTGCACAACTCACTAAACCACAGGAGGTTTGTCCGAAATGATGGTCACAACAATCCTTTATACACAAGGATGGATTACTGACAGATCCATCTAATTGGACAGATGGATTTGGATTTCTATGGAGCATCTACGGTGAGTAAAGCAGGTATACTTTAATGTAGACAGAAGCCTAATCTGCCTCAGTAAAGCAGATGGCACTTGGTTTGCTCCCATATACATTCACTCATGTTGTCTTATTGTTGATTTCTCATACTTAGTGTCTCCTTTATGTTGATTCCACTGTTATGAGTTTTGACTTTATCTGCTATGGAGTAAGAACTGATCAATGTGTGTGTGTTTATTTTGCTTTATTTTATTCAATTGTTCGAGTTTGGGAGTATCAAAGACTGGAAGCAACAAAAAGTTTATTTTCAGATTAGGTAGATTTAAAAAGAGAAAGTGTGCAGATCCAACTGAGATATGTTGTGTGTGTTTTGGGAGGAGGGATTTGGGTTTTGGGTAGAGAAGGCCCATCTGGGTGAGGCGTTGTTTGCCTCTCAACCCAAAACATTGTGTGCAAAAAATGTAATTGCTGCTGTCATTTTTGCTGTGATAAAGGTTGCTCAACTTTATTTCACACAAAAGCCTTGAAAGTTCTGACTTTAAAGAACCAACGTCATTTTGTGGTTGCTGTACAGAAAAAACCTGCAGTTAAAAATTAGTGCAGCAGAGTGAGTGAGGAGAGACGGTACTCACATCTCCTTTTTGCCTGAACGTCCGCAGGGGATCTTTCCTTTCTTATGCAGGAAGTAGAGAACACTTCCCAGGGAGGCGAGCAGCAGCAAGCACAGTATGATCACCACTATGATCACCCCGCTGCCTTCAACTGCACAGACAGAGGCAGACATCCGCTGTTAGTGGGACAGTTTCTGTTCACAGATTCAACCAAATGCATTTCATTTGCTTTAATAATCAGAATCTGATCATTTATTATGCTTTTACTCACTCATACATGCTTCTCTTCCAAAACAAGCAGGCCAACTGTGGGCATTTGGTACTCAAACCTTCAGAATAAGTGGCCCATTTAATTTTTTTTTTTTTTCTAATGCATTGCACATAATATTCTGTCATTTTTATAAATGTATGATTAACAGGTTTTCTATCAGGCATGGGCCGGTTTCTGGTACACCAATGCACAAGGTTGTTATCTATAGTGCTGTAAAAAAAAGTTATGCTCCCTTCTAGATTAAATGTTTCAGAACAAACAAATTTTAATATCAGACAAAGATGAGCTGAGTGAACACAAAAAGCAGTTTTCAAATCCTGATTTCATTATTAGGGCAAAAAAGCTTTCCAAGCCAACCTGGCTCTGTGTGAAAATGTAACTTATCTCCTTGTTAAGTCATTATTAACTGATTTCTGAAGAGCTGAGCTCAATTTCTTCTGCCACACCCAGGCCTGACTACTCCCAGAGTTGTCGACTCAAGAAATCACTTAAATAGAACCTGTCTGAAAACATGAAGTGGGCTAAAAGATCTCTAAAAGCAGCACCTAATACCCCAATATCAAGACATTCAAATTCAGCTGAGAAACAAATTCACTGACATCTATCAGTGTAGAAAGGGTTAAAGCCATTTCCAAGGCTTTGTGACTCCAGAGGACCACAGGGAGAACCATTATCCGCACATGGAGAAGACATGGAACAGTGGAGAACCTTCCCAGGAGTCATCGACCTAAAAAAATTACTCTAGGAGAGCATCAAAGACTCATCCAGGAGGTCAGAGAAGAACCCAGAACAACATCTAAACTCTGCAGGCCTCACTTCCTTAGTTAAGGTCAGAGTTCATGATTCAAAAAAAAAAAAAATTGAGACCGGGCATAAATGGTCTTTGTGGGAGAGTTTCAAGGTCAGAAACACTGCTGACCTAAGAGAACACAGAGATGCATCTCATATTTGGTAAAAAACATCCTGTTGATCTTTGAGATTTTTAGGAAACATTTTCCAACGAGACAAACATGAAACATTTTGAAACAATTTGTCTCGTTACATCTGGTGTAAAACTAACTGCATTTCATAAAAAAGAAATAAAAAAAAACATTATATTGACAGGTAAACATGGTGGTGGTAGAGTGCGGTTCTGGGGATCCTGGATGACTTTGCTTTAATTGATAATTCCATGACTTTTGCTCTCTATCAGAAATTTTGATGGAGAACGCCGAGCCATCAGTTTTTCACCGGAAGCTCAAGCACAGGGGTTAGGTAGCCGGACAATAATGCAAAAAACACCACCAAATCCATAACTCAATGGCTCCAGAGAATAAAAAAAGGCTATGGAGTAAAAGTCTGCACCTTAATCTGATTGAGATGCCGTGGCACAACGTCTAACAAGCCCTTCAAGCATGAAAACCCTCCAGTGTGTCTGCATTAAAACAATTCTGCAAAGCAGAGTGGGCCAACATTTCTTCGCAGTGATGCAAGGCTTATTGCCATTATTACAAATGCTTGATAGCAGTTACTGTTGTTGGAACAACCAGAGTTATTATTGTTATTAGGTTCAGGGGGCAATTACCCTTTCACATGAGACCTGGTTGGTTTGGATAGATTTCCCTTAATAAATGAAATCCTCATTGAAAAACTGCTTTTTGTGTTTACTCAAGTTGTTTTTAACTGTTTTAATGTTGCCTGATCATGTGAAAGATTTAAGTGAGGCAAAAAAAGAAGAAATCTTCAGGGGGCAAATACTTTTTCACAGCATGGTACTTGTCAAATGGTTGTTCTACCGTACCAGATGTAAACATATGGCATTAGCTAAACAGCTTTAAAAGACGCAATGAGCTTTGATCAGATGACATTATTATTAAGCTTTGCATCAACAAACAGCCCAGGTGGGTCTGGTGTGAAACAAAGGTTGAATACATGGAAAAGCACTTCATGTTCACTTTAAAGTATGGTGGAGGATCTGTCATGATGTGGGTGTGTTTCTCTTTTAAAGGCTCTGTGAATCTTGAGTTCTTGGCATCACGAACTCTTTGAAATACTTAGAAATACCAGTCTCTGGTTCTCTCAGCAGGACAATGACCCAAAACATGGCCACAACAGCACAGGTGTAACATACACAGAATTAACCTTCTCACATTTCAATCTCAGTGCAGACCCACAGAAAACCTGAAGAGAAGAGATCGTAAGAGAAAACATGATGGATGGATTTCACGCATCGTTATCAGGTGTGCCAATGAGTTAGCAGCGTGCTGTAACTAGGCTCTGCAGATGTGTTACTACAAAGTTCACACATACACTTATTTCCACTCTGAAGATCAGGCAGTGACACATCATGCAGTTAATCCAGAAAACATTTTTAGGACAGGTGAAACCAAAACGATGGAGAGAAAGTCACAAATCAGAAAGATGAAGTAATTTCAGAGCAGAGCAAGACGTTTCATCAATCACCAGAAATGACAAGGCAGACAGAAGAGGCAAACATGGATGAGATGATGTAGAACAGTGGTGTCCAAACTGTTTGCCATGGGGGCTAAAAATGCCTCTTTATGTTGGGTTGGACAGCTGTCTTCAGCTGGTCCAAAACGCAGCTGGCCGTCTGCTCACGGGTAACAAGCATCTTGAGAACATAGCCACCATACTGTCCTCCCTGTGCTGTTGTCTGTACGTTTCAGTCTGGATCTTAATTTTGTTTTTTTAAATGTTTTAATGGTCAGACATCTCCTTATCTAAGCGTTTACATAAGCACGTTCCCAGAAGACGTTTGAGGTCAGAACTTCTGTTCCTTTTAGATGTTCTTGGACTCATCTGGTGACCTGAAGAGACGGAGCTTTTTCTGCTGTTGCTTCCAAACACTGGAATAATCTCCCTCTTACTGTAAGGTTGACTGATACCTTCAATGATTTTAAATCCCTTTTAAAAAACTATTTTTTCACTTGGCTTTTAATTTTTGTTGAGTAGAAATATCACGCTGCTTATAATAGTTAGTCTTTTATTTTCTTTTACTTGCTGTTTTTAGCCGTTTCTTTTTATTTGTTTTATTGTAGGTGTTTGTGTTTTTTTTTTAATTTATGGACCTTTTCAGCACTTTGATCGTTTTTTGGTGTATAAAGCGCTCTATAAATTAAAGTTGACTGATTCATTGATTGTCAAGTTTTAAGTACTCTGGGTACCACCAGATTTTGATTTTTATCTTTTTTTCCTAACATTAGAAAACAAAAACAAATTTTATTTTTACCTGTTCAACAATAAATTAAACACAATATTTTAATGAAACGAGCAAAGTACTCTGATCTCTGTATCTGCATCACCACCAGTGTTGGGCCCGTGGGCCGCACAAAATCATCCTGAGGGCCACAAATGGCCCCTGGGCCGCACTTTGAGACCCCTAATGCAGAATACAAACAAGCACATGTTTTATTACCCAGTAATAAGTCAACCAAACTACATTTCTACATGCTAAGTATAAACCGATTGTATGCAGACTAGCTAAACTGTTAAAATAATACCTGACACGAAACAAACTATATATTTCTGGTATTTTTTCTGCTCATTTAGATACAGGATCTATATTTATTCCTATTTTTACCCCATTAGTTTTAACAGTTTTAACTAATCGAACACCGTCCACCAATGCAATAGCCAGCTTAATCTTTAAATATACTGACACAATAAAAAGTGAGAAACAGCTTAAAAACACTTTATTTAAGTGTTGATAATGTAACTTATTCTGCCTGCAGTGGTTTATAACAGCTGTAAACTGAAAGAAAAGCAGTAAAAAGTTGCTTGGGAGCGTTGGAGTTGGTTTAGATTTCAGTTTTTCCTCTGTTGTTTTTATTTATGAGTCTCCGTGTTTTCCCCGGAGTCTTGCAAAGATTTAACGATAAGAACTTACAGCCCAGATTAAGTCAGAAAACTGCGTGATAATTATCTCCCACTCAGAGATGAAGTGTAAATTAACATGGTATGTAAAACCTACCATAAAACAGGATTAATGTCTGGCTGGTTTTTTTCCATGTTGCTTATTTTTGTTTACTTTAAATATTCAAGGATAAACAAATATTTTACCGCTGCAGCATGTTTGATCTGAGCATCCGAAGGACTGCCGTTGCGCCTGGATTCGCTGGTGTTAAGATTTTTTTTACGCAAAAATCAAACAGAATATTTAATAACAGCCAAAGGCTAACCCAAAGATCTGCTAAAAAACTAAAGACAGACATGGGGTGGAATGTCTGTAAATAATGCATGGTCTTCTCCAAGCTTTTATTGTCACATACAGATGTTGGAGAAAAGCGTGAACACTGAGACAGAAAGGCTGCAACATAAAGAGACTTCAGGACGGTAATCGTCTTACCGGGAGAGAAGGGAGGAGTGCGGGTGACCCTGGGAACTGTGGACGAGTAGAACAGCATTTAGAATGGGAACAAGTCTATGCCCACCAACATCAATCCAACATACAAACACACACACTCAGCCTCTAATGGATCTGAGCTGATTAATCATCCCAGAACATCAGTGCAAAAATGTATTTATAGTTTTATACATTTGGTTAAAGAGCAAACTGTTGTCATTTATCAGCTGTGACAAAGTGGTATTTATCAAAGATGCACCAACGACTCGCCTGGCGACCGGAAATGGTAAATGAACTGAACTTATATAGCGCCTTTCCACTCATACAGACCAACCAAAGCACTTTACAGTAGAGACACATTCACCCAATCATTAACGCTCACACATTCATACACCGACCGGTAGGCAACTTGGAGGTTAAGTGCCTTGCCCAGGGGGGCATTGACATATGGCAGGAGGAAGCTGGAATCGAACCCACAACCTTCTGATTGCAAGACAACTACTCTTCCTACTGAGCCAGAAGTAGTCCATTCTTGTCCGGACAGGCTCGGATCAGTGATTTGAAGGTTGGAAATTAAATCCTATGCACTGAGATGTAAAACGTTACCTAAACCTTTAAAGGAGCACATTAGCAGAATTGCGCTAAAACCGCCATGCCTCCTAGTCTGCTGAACTGCAAAGTGTCTGTGGATGTCTGCATGCGACCCAGATCTTTTTGACCTTGTTGGCTGTGTGGACTGACAGTGACATTAATACTCTAAACCAGAGGGTGGCACCAAACACAGCAGATCATGAGCAGAAGAAAGACAACAATGAAGCTTGTTTTAAGGAATACACAGGGAAAACAGCAGATCTCTGCTGAGAATCTGTAAATATTTTAGATTCTAAACGAGATACGCAAAACTTTAGCACAACATCAACAAGAAGCTCTGAAGCAGATGCTAACTTTAGCTTCATTAGCAGCTCACAGTTAGCCAGTCTCGGCATAATGCTAACAAATAATTTGTATTTCAACATTTCAACATGGAAAGACTCACATAACGGAGAAACAAGATGATGGTTATTGAGTTTATTAATGAAAGATTATTTCTTTGGCGCTCGGATCCCTGAGGAAGACGTAAACACTGAGGATGAAGTGGGTTTGAATAAACATCTTAGGATTATGATTAGATACGTCTTCCCCCATGGGATCCGATCCTGGTGGTGGCGTAGGCCTTGGTATGGAAGGAGTTGGAAGCCTTTGGTGGAGAAGGGGTGGAGGTGGGTCGAAGCTCAGCAGAAGAGCTGTGTCTTCCATGCAGAAGGTCTATAAAAGTGATGCCCTGGCAGATGATTGGCCAAGGAGAAGTGTGGACCTGCTGTTGATTGGTGCAGCCAGTGAGGAGTGATTGGACGTGGCGGGGTGGTGAGTCTTCCATGTTGAATTTTCGTTTGAACTCCATTTTATAATAGATTTTAAGCTGGTGCGAAGCTACTGTTCTAATTCCTTAAAAGCTGAATTCTAAGTAGATGCTAACTTTAGCATTTATAGCAGCTAAAAGGTTTGCCAGTGTTCGTTTTCTCACAGTGCTTCATATCTTGTCCCTCTGTCACAGTTTCTGCTATCTGCTCTAAAAGCTACCAGATAAATGATCTAAAAGTAGCAGAGGCCTCATTAATACTTTTGTATTAACTTTGACGTCCAGTTTAAACTTTTCCAACCTTGGCAAATAATAAAAGCAAATTCCAGTATTTTCAAGGTTGCATAGGAACCCTACTTCCACTTTTTATCATGATTATTCTCTATGTGGCTTCATAACAGCCAGTTGAGGCATTCCTGCTCCTGGGTCATTTTATAAGCTTCTTTATGCAGTTAGGCTAATTGGAAAGCAGGTGCACTGAGTGTTCTCTAAATTAATTAGTTAGTTTTCTAACTTGGACGAGGGATCTCAGGTGTTTTCACTTTCAATGCATTGAGTTTCTCTATTGAGGCCTCTACAATAAATATGATCCATGGAAAGTGAATTTAATTGAAATATATTCACTTTCATCAGTAATTACAGCCCCTGATTTACACAATAACAAACATCCTGAAATATTTGTTTCAGATGTTTGCTGCTGAAGATGATTCAATAAAAGCGAAGGTATGAGGTGAACAAGTTTAACAGCATTTTGTCTCTATTTTTCAGCAAGGCCTATTTTCAACTGCACGGCTTTTAAACTAAAACAAAGGAGTCCAAGAAAAAACAGTCTAACTCTACAAATTGGCAGAACAGCTTTTTATTAAAAATTAAAAACTCTTTAGCTAATTTATCCTTTTAGAAATATTATTTAATAGCTAAAAAGTCAATAAATTTAACATTGTGAGGTAGTGACAACTTGGATGGAAATAATTTCAGACTGAAACAATAATTAATTTTTAAGGCAGGTGGAAGAGGTGCAGCCATTGGTTAAATAATTTTATGATCTGAAAATAATTTATCTTGAATAGGTTTTTCAACATGAATGAGAAAAAGATGCTTACTGGCTTTAATGCTGAAAACCTTGACTTCAGTGCCCATGTCATTGGTTGCATTACAAACAGCGCTGATGTCCGAGTTGACCTTTACCGACACCATGCTGTGAGTCATGTGGTCGTTTGCTTTGCTCATCACTTCTTGCCAGTTCTTCAAAGAAACACAGAGATTTTTATTTAGGATGGGATGGGATGGGAGGGAGGGAGGGATGGATGGATGCATGATTTTATGTTTACTTTTCCAGAAGTGAAAATCTCAAAAACCAAATTCCTCATTTTTCTAGACTATTTTCATAAACTCTGATATTATGAAGGAGATTAACTGGGATACCTGGCTGCCAATGATGTTCCAGGAGATGCTGGGTGGGGGATGTCCTCGAGCCTCACAGCTCAGGTTCACCATCCTGCCTGCCACTTCCTCCAGCTGGACCTCCTCCTCCACACCCACCACCTGAGGACCACCTAGAAGAACACTTTCATTAGAAAAGTTCAAACTGTTTTCTCAAATATTCTTCAGTTTTAATTTCCTTATGAAAAGCACTTGAGTCTGCAACTTTTGGGTTTCATTGTCTTTATAACCTTTAACTTTCTTCAGTAATGTTCCAAATTCAAAGCTCTAACCTTAAAAAGGCACAGGTTAGCAGTAGCTCAGGAGTGCAGCAGGTGCTCACTGACCTTGAACAATGATGTGAACCGAGCCGCTCGTGTGCAGGGAGGGCAGGGAGGGAACGGTAACCTCGCAAACGTACTCTCCGCTGGTTTCATAGGTAGCGTCGTCCAGGTGCAGCATGTTACTGTAACCCACCTGCTTTCCATCCTACACAAACCCAACCCAAACATGCACACATCATAAGAATGGTCAGTGACTCTACAGGTACATGTCAGTAAATCAAAACATCATCAAAAGTTTCATTTATTTCAGTAACTCAACTAAAAAAGGGAAATTCATATTATACAAATTCATCTATTTCTGTTAATTTTGATGATTGTGGCTAAACAGCTGAACAGCTAAATAAAACCTAAAAATTCAGTCAGTCAGTCATTTTCTACCGCTTCTTCCATAGTGGGTCGCGGGGGAGCTGGTGCCTATCTCCAGCAGTCTATGGGTGAGAAGCAGGGTACACCCTGGACAGGTCGCCAGTCCATCGCAGGGCAACACACAAACAACCATGCACACACTCATTCATACACCTAAGGGCAATTTAGAGTGACCAATTAACCAAACAGGCATGTCTTTGGACTGTGGGAGGAAACCGGAGTACATGGTGAGAACCCATGCATGCACAGGGTAGAACATGCAAACTCCATACAGAAAGACCCTGGCCGGGAGTCGAACCCAGGACCTTCTTGCTGCAAGGCAACAGTGCTACCAACCCACCCTAAAAATTCAGTTTATTAAAATATTATAAAAATTATCTTTATTACATAAATCTTATATTACTGTCCTTTTATGACCTACACAATCATGGGGTAGTTAAGCACTCACAGAGAGCTGTATCCAAGTGCATTAATGGAAAGTTTAGTGGAAGGAAAAATGCACAAGCAACAGGGATAACTGCAGTCTTGAGAGGATTTTAAAGTGAAGCCCATTCAAGAGTTTGGGGGAAATTCACAAGGCGTGGACTGCAGCTGGACTTGGAACTTCAAGAGCCACTAAAGAAGTATCCAGACATGGGCTACAACTTCTGTTTTCTGTTTGTCTGTTCGGTCTTCTCAAACCCCTGGTTGGTCACAGTAGATGGCTGCTCACACCAAGCTGGGTTCTGCTGAAGGTCGCTTCATCTTAAAAGGGAGTTGTTCATTTCCACTGTCGCCACATGTCTGCTCACTATGAGGGACGGCTGCATATTTAACAACTCAATGCGGCCGGCTGGGTTTCTGTAGATAAAAACTTTGGACCAACTGGCAAAATGAAGTGAACTTGACTACAGTGTACCATAAATAGGATTGAACTGGAATGCATGTCATTGAATTAAGGTCCCTTTTCATGATCAGACTAATTTAATTGTATATCTATAATTGGATCTGCTTGTCTTGTTGTGATGAGTTGACACACGATAAGAGGATATACAGCGACCTGATCGCTGCAATGAAATGATGTGTTTTTACGATACAAACCTTGTACCAGACAGTTACGGTTTTCAGGGAGGACAGGGCGTTGCAGGATGCTACCAGATTTTCACCTTTAAGCATAACCTCCGAGTCTTTAGGAACCACAACTGCTGGGTCCAAGTCTGAAACAGAATAGAACAAGACATGACACACGTGTTCACAAGTTGTTCTAGTTTTCTTCTTGAAAACTGTTAGTCTTCATCATTTCTCAGTGAGAGTATGTCCAGCAACATGTCTACAGCTCCTCGCAAAAATAATTAGACCTTGAGTTTTTTCACAAGAAAATCTGAAAAGTGTGGCATGCATGTATTCAACCCCCCTTACTCAAACACACATAAATAGAAGTCCAGTGCAACCAGTAGCTTTTAAAAGACACCTAATTAGTAAACCCAGACCACTTGCGTGTGATTTAACCTCAGTATAAATGCAGCTGTTCTGTTTCTGGCCTCAGAGGTTCTTCAGAGAACATTAAACAACAAACAGCATCACGAAGACCAAGGAACCCAGCAAACAGGTCAGGGTTAAGGACACATTTAACCAGGATTTGGTTCTACAACAATATGCTAAGCTTTGAACATCTCAGGTATGAGTACTTTTGCAAGATGCTGTACAGCCTAATGTTAACACATTCAGAATACAGTTCTTACTGAAGTTATGGCAAAAACAACCATTTTGTGAGACAGAATCTGGAAGTGTTGTAAAAGGTCTTTTAGACAGAACCCACAAATAATAATAACCTGCACCAATGCTAGATTTGAAAGATCTACACAAAAATGTCTTATACGGTGTAGTCCTGTGTGTAAGCGTGTTCTATGTTTCCTACGTACAATGCACAGTGAGCTGGACCTCCCCTTTGACCTCAGCTTGTCCAACAGAGTCCAGCGGCCGACACTGGTAGATGCCGCTGTCTTTCCGAGACACAGACGACAGCATCAACAGATTACCGCGGCTCTCCAACACCATATCCGGCTCCTGAAAAGGAAACTCCATTTAGTTTTTATCAGGACAAATGTTGGCGTGTAAATGTGACAAGGAAAACTAAGACATGTCCTGCAAGTCTGGAAGCATATATGCTGTTATACTGAATGCTCATTTCTCAAAGTTAAGCTCTGTATGCAAACTGAAGTTATCTTGGTACAAAGTGTAAGGAGCAGCTGCTGAAATAATGGAAAATATTTGATCAACTAATGTTCAAATAAAGGTCAATGAGGAGAGAACTGGGTGCACACATTTGAGCTTCAGTATTTTCTGTAGAGCTGCACAATATTGAAGCACTGATCATTGCAATATCAATGAGTTTAATATAGCAACTGCAAGGGACAGTTTGGATGCAATATTTGCTAGGTTAATATTTTACAGGTGTAATATGGCTGACCACTTGGACAGAATCTCATAGCCCTTGATGCCACAATGCTCAAGCTCAAAAACAGTTGAGTGGAAATCATTTTGATGGAATACAAAGGGAAGAGTGAGGAGCATGTGCAGTTTGCTGCAGATTTTGCGATCGCAATTGCATGTTTTCATAATATCATGCAACCTAAGACAAAAATGATCCATAAAGGCTCACATATATACATACACCCCCAATAATATTCCTTTAAATGACCCTTTGCCAGCAGCAAATGGCCCACATTCTTTTGATAGCCATAAACAAGCTTCTTGTTAATTCTGGCTGGATATTTGGACATTCTCCTGAGCAGGATTGGTAGAGTTCATTTCTGCTGTCAAGCAGAGTCCCCCATTTTTCAGGTTGCAGTTGAAACCTTTTAAGAAGCCTTAATGTTAGATGATGGCCTTATCCATTCTAAAAACCAGTTTTCATGCGTGTTTGGGATCTCTGTGCTGTTGGAGCAACAAACTGTATCCATGTTTCAGCCATCTCTATGTGGATTTGAAGGGAAGTTGAAGAATTTTGAGGCAACCATTCATCTTTCAACTTCCATCCAGTTTTTGCAACTCACCAGTATAACTGGCAGGGCTTAGCCCCTCAGCATGATGGTGCACCAACCTTGACAGAAGGTATAGTGTTTCCAAGTTTGAGTATTTAAAAAAATAAAACAAAAACAACAAATCAAACCATCAGTCAAACAAGGTGTTGGCAGCATGATGGTCTGGAGCTGCTCTGCTGCTTCAGGGCCTGGGCAACTTGTTGTAGCTGATAGAACCATGTATTCTAGAAGGTTTTAGAGTGGCCTGGTTAAAATCCTGACTTAAATCCAAATATGTTGATGTAGAAAGACATAAGAGGCTGTTCATGCTGGACGAACCCCTCCAATGTGGCTGAAATAAAAAAATTATGCAAAGAAGAGTGGGTCAAAATACCTCCAAGTGACCTAAAACAATCATTACCAATTATCACAAAAGCTGATGGCAGCTGTTTCTGCCAAAGGTGGAACAAGTTTTTACTTACTTGTCATCTGTTTTAGGAGGCATTTGCTTTTTCACATAGGTTGTTTGGATAACCCTTTTCCTTTAATAGGTAAAATAATCATTCAAGAACTGTTCAGGTTCATTCAGGTTATCTTTGCCTGTTACTGTTATTATAATTTGTTTGATGATCTGAAACATAAGTGTGACAAAAAAGCAAATGTAGAAAAAAAAACTTTGAGGGGGCAATTTCTTTTTCGCAAATTTTATTTAAGTTTTTGATGTCAAAATGTTTTCAAAGAAATAAGCTTAAATATATTTTTAAAAGCTGTGTTTTACACATGTTCTCTTTGTAGTCCTTGACACATAAATGACTCTCTAGCATCCCAATTTAAACAACCCCTAACAAGGCTGCCAACAGGCTGATTAGGAAACGTTCAGACAGCAGTCAGCTGAGGCTTTGTGTTCTCCAAAGACACAATGAATGTGTGTCTGACATGGGAACGAGTCCTACTCATAAGCCCCGTCAATGTGGCCTCCGGTCTCAGACCCCGGGTCAGAGCAGACAGAGTCTTCACAGACCCTGCACACTCATGTCTACACGGGGCCCTGAGAGCTCTGCATATCAAAAACATTCTCTGCATGTCTCTCGTGTGTCACTCATTCTCTCTTCGGGACTTGTAGGTTGAGAAAAGGCGCTCCATTCTTACTTGTTCCTTGCTGAAAATGAAGGGCGGTGGGGGGTTGCCATCGCCCTGGCAACGTAGCTCCACGGTATCCCCCTCTTTGACCAAGCCCTGGGGCGAATCTTTCCACAGCTCCACCATGGTGGTGGGGTCTGCACACAAACATACACACACAGAGAAATAAACTAAATTAGACAGGCTTATTCAGCACGCTGGTAAAGTCACTTTACAAGGTCATTTCCATAATGCTGACAGCACAGACTCAGTTTGGTTCTATTCAGATCTGTTCCAACAGCAAACATAAGAAAAAGAAAAGGAGGAGATGGTGCAGCTAAACAAATCTGAGGTGAAATGTGCTACCCTTAAACATTACATTTTTCAGCCCTCACTGCAAATTAGGTTTATTGGCAAAACATGCAAACTATCAGATGTTTATAATAAACTAGACCAACTTAATTAGCTCAACACATTTAGTATTACAGGTGATTTCTCCATATTAAACACAAAATGACACTTTTACTGACTACCTCTGTCTTAAAATTATTCAGGTCCTTCATGACAAACATCTCTAGCACTTAGAGCCTTTTGCTGTTATGACCCTCTGTAAAAGTGATTCATAGCCAGACAATAGCTCCTGGCAGCGTTCCAGTTATTTAATATTGTTAAGTTTGCGAGCTGAAGCTGCCTTAAAATCAGAGATTTCAAAAAGGTTCAAGTCAGGTGACTATGATGGCCACTCTGGTGTCTTCTATTATTGAGAGTCAAATTCCTTGTTTGTCTGTACAAACTTGGCAATAAAGGACTTCTTCTGAACCTGCCTCCAGAGGAATCTAACGGCAGCCATTGCTAGCTTTCTCTTTCTGCCACCAGGTGGCGTAGACGGTAGTCCTTTAACTCCAAACTTGTGAACTATGCCTCCAGCTGCAATATTTAGGGTCTTTGGTATCTTTTTCTTGTTAATTTTACTTGTTTGTGCTATCTGAGGTATCCTAAAGGAAGCACAGCTTATGCAACTAAGGAAGCTTTTGATTGGTTGCATTGGGTTAGCCTGAAATCACATGTGTGCTCTTATCAAGAATTATATTAAAGGTGTTGAATATTTTTCAGACTGCTGCAGTCATTGAATTTGGATAAAATCCCTAGTTTGTGTTTATTGCAAATACCTGAGCAATAATAATTTGGCAACAATCCTAATTTGCAGCATGGGTTAAATAAATTTAGGTGGAACTGTATATTATCTGAAAAACGTTAAAGGTTGATTTCTGTGTATTTTTCTGCACATAATCGAAGTAATGGAATGACTGATGCTAGTTTGCCAGGATTTTTTATCTTTGACTCCAGGGCGTCATTAATTTTTTCTGTCTTTGTATTTTTTATAAAGAGCTGATGAACTTCATGGGCAGGATTGGTGGAGAAGCTTGATAAATATTCAGATTGAAACTAATTATGAGCCAACAGACAAATCAGGAAGAGACGATCCCAGCACTGCAGATTTTCTGGCTTTAGCTTTTCCAACGTGGGTGTTTTATGAATATTCCACTCACAATGTGCAAGTTCAAGTACATTAGCATCTTTTACAGCCGACTGCGAAACAATAACAAAGTCCCAGCAAGAAACAGACGAACGGCAGGCCAAATAAAAACTATGATTAATGTGAATATATTTAAATTAGCAAAGAACTGCAGACAATCCAGAGCAGCAAGATAACTGTTTATATAACTGCAAAGGAAGAATTGAGCATTGAGCTGAACTATTAAAGATTGTCAGACAATTATGGCAGCAAAACTCCAGACAATTACAGTTAAGAACTGAGGTGAGACAGAAACCATTAGAGTTTAATTAGTGACTTACAGCTCCACTACAGGCCTGTAAAACAGCACTAGACAACTCACAGTGAATGGTGATGTTGATGCTGTGGGACTCCATCGTCCTGATGGCTCCTGGGACAGAAAAGCTGACCTCACAGGAGAAATGGGCATCCTTGTCATCCTTCAGCAGCTTGTACTCCAGGGTGCTCTGTACAGTGTAGAAACCTCTGAACTCCCGGCTCACCAAGGTGATCACGTTTACCTCTGGAATGTGGACCACAGAGCACAGAACAATGTTAAAAGTAAGTGTTTAAAAAAGATAAAATCAGCAAAGTGAATTTCTTTGGTCAAAAATGTTATAAAACCTGATTATTTAAGCACTCAGTATTCTCTAGTTTTAGGTGCGCTCATTTTGTTAGCTTACTGATTGATTCAAAGAAAAATAGAAAAGTCTTAGCATTGTGTTGGTGTGTGCTTAAACACTTAATGCTGGCACTGTGGAACCAATTGTTCATTAGAGTGCAGAACGTCGTAGCATATCAATGATCAGTGGCTGTTTTTGATATGGGCAGAATGGCTCCCTGCACAGGGCGCCATTCTATCAGGGGTGGCAAAAACACTTCGAAAAACAAGTTACCTGTCTGTTGTCAAATAAATTGTTATTCTATTGCTTTTTTCCATGTCCAGTTTAGGGCTGCAACTAACGATAATTTTAATAATCGACCAATCTCTCGATTATTTTTACGATTAATCGGTTTTTATATTTACTGTCACTGTCAATAACAAAGCAGCACCCACATCTGCAACACTAAATTAACATTAATTAAATTAATTAACAGTATGTTTTGGGTTTTTTTACCGCGCTGGCTCTTCCTCTCTCGCTTCAACTCCGACATGCTTTCGTCTCAGATGTTCATGTAGAGAAGTCATGCCAGACCGTTTTTGCATATCTTGCAGCTCACTCATCTTTTTACTGCATCTAGGGTGAAGTGCTCCCATACTTTCGATGTCTTTGTTCGTGTCATTTTTTTCTTTTGTTTTCTCGTTTCTCCTCCTTTTCGTCCGTAACTTTTCGTGCTCCGCCACCTAGCTCAGTGCAAATTATGGAAGCAAATCATTACCATATTTCAAATGAAAAAGCATTTTCAGAAATGCTTTTTCATTTTAAGAATGTGGCTGCATTGTTTGACTCATAAATGAAATTAGTTATCAATAATCCTATTTGCATTTTAATTTTCTTCTTCAAGACTGCTCATTCTTTCACTTAATTAAAATTAAAAAGGAAAAGACATTTGAGATTTATTTTTCAAAATATGTCCCAGCAAATAGATACCAAAATTCAATTTGAAATGTAAAATTTGAAAATGAAAAAGCATTTCCAGAAATGCTTTTTCATTTTAAGAATGTGGCGGCATTATGTGACCCATAAATAAAATTAGTAATCATCCTATTTGCATTTGCATTTTCTTCTTCATGACTGCACATTTTATGCCATAATCAAAAAGAAAACAAAGCAGACATTGCTTTTTCGTTTTCGTGGTCTGCCCGCAAAGTACTGCCCAGAACTCGAAAACGAAAAAGCATTCCGAGCTGCGGGCGCAGCAGAGTGACGTCAGCAGCCACTCTTCCTCAGCTCCCTGCTGACCGAGCTACCATCTTGTTCGGTAGGGGGCGCTGTGCACGTCTGCATTGCATTACATTGCAAACGTGCCGAGAAATTGATTGAATTGCAGCAGGACCGAGCTCAATTTGTGGCAGTGGCAGGAAGAACTGGTAGTTCCGAAGCTGCCACCGGAATTGCCACAGCCTGCCGCAGGGTGGCCGGGGATTCCGCGAGGATGCCAGAAGGTGCCAGACCGGCGGTAAAAGCTTTGTTACCTTTAAATAATGATTTCATTATTGATTGTTATTTAATAAACAGCTTTAGAACCATAACATAAGGTGATTGTATTTACTTGACATGGAAAATAAATAGCACTATGTGTATGTGTGACGTGTTGAAACAGATGACGAAGATTTATTGCACAAACAGCCGGTTTATTATAGAGCACGTGCGGCTATTCTGAATCGTCACTCACAGAAAATTATAAATAAATGCTTAAAAACACACTGGATGTCCCAGGCCATAAGGCTGCCACCGGAACTACCAGTTTTTCCTGCCACTGCCACAAATTGAGCTCGGCCCTGCTGCAATTCAATCAATTTCTCAGCACGTTTGCAATGTAATGCAATGCAGACGTGCACAGCGCCCCCTACCGAACAAGATGGGTAGCTCGGTCAGCAGGGAGCTTGGAATGCTTTTTCGTTTTCGAGTTCTGGGCAGTACTTTGCGGGCAGACCACGAAAACGAAAAAGCAATGTCTGCTTTATTTTCTTTTTGATTATGGCATAAAATGTGCAGTCATGAAGAAGAAAATGCAAATAGGATGATTACTAATTTTATTTATGGGTCAAATAATGCAGCCACATTCTTAACATGAAAAAGCATTTCTGGAAATGCTTTTTCATTTTCAAATTTTACATTTCAAATTGAATTTTGGTATCTATTTGCTGGGGTACATTTTGAAAAATAAATCTCAAATGTCTTTTTCATTTTAATTAAGTTAAAGAATGGGCAGTCTTGAAGAAGCAAATTAAATGCAAAAAGGATGATTGATTACTAATTTCATTTATGAGTCAAACAATGCAGCCACATTCTTAAAATGAAAAAGCATTTCTGCTTTTTCATTTGAAATATGGTAACGATTTGCTTCCATAGCTAATGGGTTTGTGCCTCGTATAGATTTATGCGCATGGAACGTCATGCAAAACAAGGCCAACTATTAGCTGATTTCTTCTTCTACTGCTCTAACGGTAGATCACAGCATTTGGTGGCTCATTACTGCCACACATTGGCCACAAATGTGTTAAAAAATAGACCGCATATGGCAAAACGTGATTACAAAGCAACTAATCGATGACTAAATTAGTAGACAATTATTTCAAGAATCGATTTTAATCGATTAAATTGATTAGTTGTTTCCGCTCTAGTCCAGTTATAAATGCAGCAAATGTGTCCAATATATCCAGCACACTAACATGTCATAAGCATGTTTTGCATTATCAAGCAAACTTCAAAATCAGACATGAGTTCTTCTACCATGAGAAAAAAAGCTATCAAAACAGACCTAGCCTTATATGAAAAAGCAATTGCTCCCTATACTTAACTGATTATGCCATCCTGGGTGCCAACAACAACTATCGGGCATTTGTGGTATCTGAGCCTTGCGTCCCTGTGGAGGAATTTTGGCCCACTGTTCTTTGCAGAATTGCTTTAATTCAGACACTTTGGAGGATTTCTGAGTATGACCAACATGTTCAAGGTCATGTCAAAAGTACACTGCCTGGCCAAAAAAAAAACTGGAAGGATAGTGGGGACATCATCGTCTTCGAGGAAGAAATGTGGCCGGAAAAACATCCTGAATGATCGTGATTGACGATCACTTAAATGTTTGGTGAAATCAAATCAAAGAAAAACAGTAGAACTCCAGGTTATGTTTAATAGTGAAAGTAAGAGCATTTCCACACGCACAATGTGAAGGGAACTCAAGGGATTGGGACTGAACAGCTGTGCAGCCTTAAGAAAACCACTAATCAGTGAGGCTAACTGGGAAAAAAAGCTTCAGTTTGCTAGGGAGCATAAAGATTGGACTCTGGAGCAATGGAAGGTCATATAGTCTGATAAGCCCAGATTTACACTGTTCCAGAGTGATGGGGGCATCAGGGTAAGAAGAGAGGCAGGTGAAGTGATGCACCCATCATGCCTAGTGCCTACTCTACCAACCTGTGGGGGCAGAGCTATGATCTGGGGTTGCTGCAGGTGGTCAGGTCTGGGTTCAGCAACAGTATGTGTTCAAAGAATGAGGTCAGCTGACTACCTGAATATACTGAATGACCAGGTTATTCCATCAATGAGTTTTCTTCCCTGATAACACGGGCATATTCCAAGATGACAATGCCAGGATTCATTGGGCTCAAATTGTGGAAGACTGATTCAGGGAGCACGAAACATTTTTCTCACACATGGATTGGTCACCACAGAGTCCAGACCTTAAATCCATTGAGAATCTTTGGGATGTGCTGGAGAAGGCTTTGACTCTACCATCATCAATGCAAGATCTTGGTGAAAAATGAATGAAACACTGGGTGGAAATAAATCTTATGACATTGCAGAAACTTATCGAAACAATGCCACATGAATGCGTGCCGTAATAAAAGCTAAAGGCAGTTCAACAAAATATTAGAGTGTGTGACCTTTTTTTTGGTGGCGACTTTGTTTTTGGCTAGGCAGTGTATCTCAATCACATTTAAAGATTTTGACTAGGCCACTCCAAAATCTTTGTTTTCCTGTAGCCGTTCAGAGGTAGACTTTCTGGTGTCCTTTGGATCACTGTCCTGCTACGTAACCCAGGTAAGCTTACATTTACTAACTGATGGTTGAACAATGACCCTCAGTTTTCTCTGCTAGTGAGCAAAAGTCATGGTTCCATCAGTTATAGCAAGTCGCCCAGATCCTGAAGCAGCAAAGCACCCCAAGACCATCACACAATATCCACTTTGAAAGATGGCAGAAATGTCTAATAATTGTAATAACATTTAAAGGAATAAGAAACAAATAATGACTAATGCACAGGATTGTTTGCACAGAGGAGATGTAAGGCATGTGGTTAAGCCATTGTTTTAATTTCAACTCTAAATGAGAAGATGGGTTTAATAAAAAGATGATGTTGCACAGAAGAAGACTGAGAGCTTTTTAATTGGATCATAAATTCATTAGAAAAACTAGTACCAGTTTCATTCTTAAATTATATTCTCTTTGCCTTTTATGTGCATTCTGGGTTTTTTATATTTTTGGAGAACACTTATAGCAAAGGCTTCACATTATACATTTATATTAAAAAACAAAAATAACAATCAGTAAAACAATGCCTTTTGTCCAATATATGCACCCTCCATTATTATGTTATTTGGTACAGGCTTATTTACATAAATGTTCTCAAACATCTGTGAATGTATTTCAGCATTTTTCTATCCTCACCCATGCTTTTCTATATGAGTATGGCAGTGGCAATAAAGGGCAGAACAACAAAAACTACTTTATATGTAGCAACACCCCTGCCTTTTAACCTACTTCATGCCGTCAGAAGAGTTCTATTTATGGGATTTCTTTATTCTAGAGGTAGAGAAGTTGAAACCAGGTTTACAGAAATGTGAGCATTTAATGGGCAAACATTCTTTCACAGAACTATATATACATACTGACACAGAATTACAGTATTGATTAACATAGTTGGTTAGCATGCCATACCTAACTGACAGCATGTTTCAGAACATAAACCAGTGGTTTCTGCTTTTCACAAAGATTTTTTCCTTTGTGTTCTGAATGACCAGAAATTTCACAAATAAAAAAAGAATATCTGGAAGGATCTCATTATTTCAGGAACAGTTTAGGTGAAAACCCGGCCTGAATACTGCAGCTCCATGAATCAGCTTTAACATGCATAGAAGATGTGAACTGAACACACACAACCCACAGATCTTTGGATTCAAGGCAGGATTTTTCAGAAGCAGCTACACTTCAAATTAAAACAGTGCTGTAAAGGGCTGACGTGCACTGTGCTAATAACCAGGTACTGACTTGTGAAGCTTGCTATAACTGAGATTAACACAGGGGTATTTTGTGTTGTAACCGGCTAACTGTGCTAGCAGTATTGATATATGGATTGTTTTGTCAATCTGTTAGGTATTTCTTATTTAAAAACGATTTATTTTTGTCAGACAGCCATAGCAAGCCAGTTGCTCAGTCAGTGGTTCTACCCTTGCTCCACCACTACACCAGTAAGGTCCGATTTGTACCAGAAAGATGGAAGGGCCAGTAAGGCAATCACAGGGGGTAATACTTACGTCCTGCTGTAGGGACCAGCGGCTCGTCATTCCTGTACCAGGTGATGTTGGGTTTAGGGAAACCATTTCGAGCCTCACATGATGCCACCTGGAGGAGTTTATGTACAATTTCAAATATACACGAATTGGCTATTTTCCTGGGTTCTTCCAAATGTTTTTACACCCCTTAAACTTTTCACGTCACATCACAACTTCTAACTTTAATGTCTATTATAGTGATCTAATGTAATGGACACAAAGTAGTGCAAAACTGTGAAGAGAAAGGAAATAATAGATGGTGATTGTAAGGTGACAAAATGTAAGACTGTTAAAAGGGGCATGAAAACTTTTACAAAGCTATCAGAAAACAAATATTGTAAACACAGTAATCGTGAAGTTTATTACATTTGTTGAACTTCTGAATGGGTTGACCCACCTTAGATGGCATTGTGTTGGTCACGGAAATTCCAGTAGGGACGGCTTCAATGACTGGAGCCTCTGGAGGAGCTAAACACCAAAAGGAGATAATTAGTCAATTATAGCAGCTACATTTTAAACAAAGACAACTGAAGACGATTTAAGACTTAAAATCGTCTTTGAGATTATAGTTTATCCTTTGTTATGTGCTGTCTTACCAAAAACTCTGAGATGAGTCTTGCGCTCAGCATTCCCAGCTGCCAGCCCATTAACCTGGCAGAAGAACTCTTTCTCGTCAGAAAGCTGGACATTCTGAATTAAGAGTGTGGTTCCTCTCTGGTCTGAAGTCACCTCGATGCGGCCGCTGTAGTCTGTGTTGTTGTCGATTATTTGCTGACTGACATCACTGTAGAAGATCCGCATCCGTAGGCCATTTCCTGCAGCTCTCTGCAGAGAAACCCAGTGAGAAGACACTGAACTGAGCTTGTAGGTAGAACTTTACTTCTGGAGCATTTTTTAAAACATAAATTACATTGTGCTTGAGATAAAATACAAAATAAAAAAACGGATTAAATACAACAAACACAGAGGTCTAGGGGGAGTGCATGGAGTCATCGGATCACTGACATTATGGATGTATACACCTACATTTGACTGCCAGTCGGTGAAGGTACAGCGCCATGAAAAAAGGTTTGCCGCCATGCAGATTCTGTTTTTGCTGATTTTATTTATTTGAAATGTATTTGATCTGGGACATGACATAAAACAATGTTACATTTAAAAGAAACTGGTGTCTTGTCTATAGGCCCTTAATACAAAGGCTAATTCACAGGAAGCTAACCTTTAAAACTAGGATTACAAAAAAAAGTATTAACTTAGAGAAAAATAAGACTTCCAATAAAAAAAAAGAAAATGTATAAAAAGTGATTATTAATCAATTTTTTTATATTGGATAAAAATACCTTGAGTAAAATTTTTAAATGATTTTATTATTTAAGGGAAATGGTTATCCCAACAAATCTAGATCTAGGTGAAAATGTAATTACCCCTAAACCTAATAACTATATGTGACCCCCTTATCAGCAACAAATAACATCAAGAGTTTGAGTCTTTAACATCAACACTGAGGATTTTTGGTCCACTCTGCTTTGCAGAAATATTTGAATTCAGCCGCATTGGATTGTTTTTTTCGAGTTTGAACATGTTCGAGGCCACACTATTGTATCTGAAGTGAATTTGGGTCCAGACTTTGACTAAGTCACTACAAACGTTCATTATGTTTTTCAATTGTAGGTGCCCCTGCTACCATGCTTTGGATCATTGTCCTGCTGCAGAACAAAACTGTGATTGGGTTTAAGGTCCTGTACTGATGGCTGGACATTCACCTGCAGGACGGTCCGGTTCATAGTTCCAACAGTTATGGCAAGTCGTCCAGTTCCTGAGCAAGCAAAGCAGCCCCAGACCATTATACTACCGACAATATGTGGCTGTCAATATGATGGTCTAGTATTGAAATGCTGTTTGTTTTAGATTACATATAAACTGACACACACCTTTCAAAAAGTCCCAACTTTCTCTTGTCTGTCAACAGAATATTTTTCCAAAGGTATTGGAGATCATCAAGATGTTTTTTGGTTAATGTGAGACGGGCCTTTGGGTCAGCAATGGTTCTGGCCTTGGAACCCTCACATGGAGGCCATTTTTGCCCAGTCTTTCTTTCTGATGGTTGAATCATACCCTCTGACTAACTGATGCGGTAAGGCCTGCAGAGCTTTAGATGTTCTGGGTTCTTTTATGACCTCCTGTTTGCACTGATGTGCTCTTGGAGTAATTTTGGTTGACTAGACTCTCCTGAAATGGTTTACCACTGCTGCATGTCTTCTGCAGTTGTGGATTACGGGTCTAACCTTGGTTTGCTGACATTCCAAAGTAGGAATGGCTTTGTAACCCTTTATAGACTGATGTCAATGACCTTGTATTTCTACTGTTTTTGAATTGTTTTAGATTATGCTTTTACAGATCTTTCAGCTGTTAGAAAGGTTCTATTTAAATTATTCATCAGGCCTGGGTTTGGCTTGAGAAATTTAGGCTAGCTTTCTAAAAAAAATTTTGTTTATTCAGAATTAATTCATGAATTATCAATGAGGGAATTTCCCTTTTCCCAGAGGGCCAGATAGGCTTGGATAACTTTTTTTCCTTAATGAATAAAATCATTTTTTGAAAACTGCTTTTTATATTTAATCAGGTTATCTTTATCCAACTCTAAAATGTAAAAGCAGAAACAAATTTTGTATTTGAGTGATGTGAGAATGGGTTCTTGATGTTAGGGTTAGCAGCAGAATTTCGGACAATCTGTAGGCAGAAAACACACTAAACTAGGTATGATGACACAAAACGATAAATAATGGTTTTTAGCTGTTGATAAGGCAGGAATGGACCTATATATGGTCCGAACAACAAAAGTAATTTGTTTATCAAAGATTAAATTGTTAGCAGAATGTTTTATATCATTACCTAATATTCCAAGTAAAATTCTTATTGGGAACTTCCTTTGGGGAACAGTTAAGCGCATCTATTTTATTATGATTTCACCGATGAGACTTATGCATTAGCTTTAATATAGAATATTATGGTTTGTAAGCTCACCTGCAAACAGGGATTATGTCATTGGCATAGTATTGTTAGGAAACAGATGAATTTCTTTTATCAGGTGGCTCAATGAAAGCTTATACAATGAGAAAAGGACTGGTCCACATATTGACCCCTGCAGGACACCACGGATCAGGGGTGCAAAGTGGGAGTCAGTAGCCTCTTTCACATTAAGATGAGCCGCCACCAGCTTTTCATAAATCATAAGGGAAGGCAGTGATATTCTGCACAAATGCTTGCTATTGAAAATGAAGCTGGGAGAGCAGGATGACAGGAGGAAGCGGCATTGACATGAGTGTTAGGCAGACGATCTGCATTGAAAGCCTCCCTCTACCATAATTTTCAAAACAATAATGACAGATGAACTCAGAGCAGCAAAACTAAACTAAATACCTCACCTTCTTACTCTTCTTGTCAGAAATGATGAGTGAGTTTTGTTTGTAAATCCTGCAACTGGCTGGTTGCACAAACCATACGTCATCACTACATCTCTCTGTATCGCAGACCTGACTTGCCCCATACAAATAACTGATGTTGGGCCGTGACTATGTCGCTTGTAAGGGGCGTAACGGAGGTGGGCTTACTTCTACACTCCTCGCCATATCTGTTCATTCACAAAACCCGTAGAAACTGCAAAAAGCCGCATTAAGTCCTCGCTAGAAATCTACAGGTGGATAAGCAGCAAATGAACCACAGAGGAGCACTGCTGGTCAACGAGTATAGCATGATCAATGGTATCAAAACCGCAAACAGATTCAACAGTAAAACATAAATATCATTATGATCTAGACTGCTGAGAATGTTGCTGGTAACTTTAAGTACTATCTCTGTGTTGATTAGATTAATCTGAGAAATCAGAAAATTACAGGGATTAACCTGTAATTCTCCATGGAATATTACAGAGAAATAAAGCTTTATGTTAAAAGTGAACTACATGCAGTTAGCTCCAGACAGACATTGTCAGTTTACACCACCCAGCTGTACTTACCACAAACCACTGAATCATGACACGGCTGGGTTCTTCGTCCACACCAGTGAAGCTGTATTGGCAAGGGATCTCCGCCGGGTCACCAAGGTACACCTCCAGGTTGTCATTCATAGTCACTTCCACCTTGCCCCACACTGAAAGACACATTTAAATGCGCATACATCAATCACAAGACCCACAGAGCCATAAAGTAAAATTAGACTAAATCAAACATCCATTCCACAGCAACAGTGTTCTTTCTAAGTACTTTTGACCTTTAGCTTACAATCTCAGTGCAGTGGGCTTGGCAGATCAATGCCTTCCCAAGCCGATCTGGAAATGTGTTGGCATAAAGAATGAAGAAAAAGCCTCTTGTCCACATGGCATCATTTTCATCTTCCTTCTGCCTGACTGACTGTAGCCACAAAACCACATCTTGGCCAGAAAAATCGGTTCCCTTGGCATCATTTTGGGAATGCAGGCAAAGGAAGGGAGGCCAGTTTGACACTGGGCTGTTGATTAAGAGTGCCAAGAGCTTTTTCAGCCATGTTGAACTTGGCAGCTGTTCTAGCGGTCCATTCACGCAGCGACAAATAATTAAAAAAAAAAAGGATGACACAAAAAAAAAATTTTTTTTTTCTGTTTAATCTGGTTTTAGGGGATGGTGAAGAATACCCCATTTTTTCTCCCATGTTCTTACACTGCTGCTGCTGGGTGCTTTGTTATGTTCAGTGGAGAGTATTTAACTGTACAGTTCAGAAATCTACATTCAATCATCATAGACAGGACTTTCATTAATTTTGGGCTTTTAATTACTTATTTGAACCTTTCTTTTTACAAGATGGAATAATTATACAACTGCATTGATTGTAAAATAAAAACAAGTTTGAGTTTCTTTTGGATTTTAAATATATGGAAATCCATCTCAATATATTATAATATCATTAAAAGTTAATGTCTATAATTCAATTAAAGTGAAACCCGTGTATTATTTATAGTCTTTACACACAGAGTGATACAGTTCCAGCATTTATTTCTGTTAGGTTTGATGATTATGGCTTACAGCTAATTCCCTTTCTCGGAAAAAGAATATTACATAAGAATGGTAATAATGGGATAGACCAACACAATATAGAAATAAAGAAATGTAATGTCATGGTCTACACAATAATGGGGTGTTGACTTAACAGTTGTCCAGACACTCACTGACATCCTTCACTAGGAGAGTGAGTCAAAAAAACTCCCTTCTAAAGAAGTTGGCAGTTCACAGAAAGCTGGATCCAAGCAGATTCATGGAAAGTTTAGTGGAAGGAAAAGGTGTTAAAGAAAGAAAAGCTGCCCAATTCAACAACTAGTTGTATACTTTGAGGAGACTTTAAAACCTAAGAGTACTGTACTAACTGTCAACCATGGTGGTAGCATTATAATGCGGGTCCCTTTAATCCTTAACTTCGCATCAACAACTGGATGCCTGAAACTTTGACACGATTTGGTGTGTACTATCTAGAATGCATTGTAAAAAAGAACACAAAGAAACAAACTAAAAAGGCTGATTGTGATTAAAGAAAATATGACCAGGCCTGATTTTAGTTTTTAAAAGTTTAACCTGTAAGCCTGAAGACTTCCTCATTTCACTCCTTGTTTCAAAACTGCAGAAAGCCTCTTGGATGACTTGGGTGAATGAGTATGTAGATTGTGTTAACACCCCACCATTTTAGCTGAGTTTCCGCTTATGAATGTAAGTCATTTTCATACAGCTACACACCAAGTGGTAATAAAACGCAGGAACTACTGTTAGTTTTTAATAAAGGATGTTAAAATACAAAGAAGGAGCAATTAGGCAGAGCTGAAGCTTGGTGTGCTCATACATGTTTCCAGCATTGGTTGAAGCAGACCATGCATGAAAGGAGCTTTAGGAGTTCAGCTGCCACCCTGCTGCCTCTATTCAACCTCTTGCCCCCCCCCCACATCATCACCCTGTCTCCCCCTCCTCCTCGTCACCACAAATAATTTTCTCAACTCGTTTTTTTTCTGTTTTGTCCCGCCTGCCTCTGGCCTGTGCTCAGCCAACCATTCCTCTAAGACAACGGGTGTGCCATTGTTCCCCCACCTGGGTGGAGAAGAACCCCCATCCCCACACACATGCATGCAACCCCACCCACCAGTCATTCAATGTAGAGGTTAAAACCAGTTCACTGTGCCTTGAGTTTGTTATTGTCGACTGCGATGCAGATGATCTGAAAGGGCTTTGAGACAAGAAGCAGATTATGGAGGCTGAGGAAGAAACTATATAGTGCAGAAGTCAGTCTAAGAAATATTGTGTCTCCTTGGGCCCATACTGCTAACTTTTCAGCTAATCCGATTAGCACTGGGGGGCCGCTGTGGATTTGGCTCTCAAAGCCAACATGGGTCCCGTCTTATCTATTCCTGTTGTGACTTTATGCAGCACCAATACACATGATCTACAGACCCTGACAACCAAAACTGCTGCCTGTCGGGGTGCTGGTGCATACATCTGTGTCTGTCTGCTGTCTGTGTCTGCATGGTACAGACATAATTCATTCTGGAGAAAAAACATAACCATTTTTATTCTGTATTTGTTGACAGGACAAGACCTGAAGCTGGTCAATACCCCAAGTGGTTTGGGAGAGGAATAAACCCCACAAGTGAGCTATTTCCAGCTCAAATGAACACTTTGAAAGACACATAGAATGTTGTAATATTATTCATTTATCCATATTTATCTGGTAAAAGACAGTGTTAGAAACAGCCCTGGCAGACCCACTCTGTGGTAGAGTTTTTCAATTAAAAAAAACTATAATATACACTTTTAAAATATTCATAAAAACATAACATGCATTAAACACAAAACAAGGCCGAAAAATCTCACACAAAAAATAGTTCAGAAACAAAACTTAAGGAGTCAAAACGAAACCAATTAATGTACAGAAATCTCACAGAATGAAAAAAATTAAACTATATACTGTAGGACAAAATCGAATACCAATACTGAATACAAATATTATTACATTTGAAAGCAACACTCCACAAATGTTAAAAAGTTTGTTATCTTAAAAGAGGTTGAAATTAAGAATTTTAGAAATCATTTTAATCTGATCATTAAAACTTAACTGAAGATCTAATATTATCCCCAGATATTTGTGTATTGTTGCCTACCTGTTCAATGAAACAATTCTTAACTTAACTAGACTTATAAATGTGAGCAAACACAGATTACATGTGGGGTACCTCAAGGCTGCATTCTCGGGACATTTTTATCGAGTATCTACAATTGAAGACTAAATATTTACATACAGTGTATAATAAAAACACAATTGTTTTTCTCGCAGTCTGACAATAATTCAGATTAAAATCTTCGTTTTTTTTAAATCAGGATTACCCAAACTAGTTATGTTTGCTAAATGCCAAAATTACGACAAAGAGAACTGCTTACTGCACTTTTTCTACTTTCTCAAAATTCAGAAGTTTCCACCCGTTTCCTTAGACTTTGGTAGAATTCCCCTGACTTGTATGACTGTGTCATACATAAAAATTTGGAAAACATAAGTTGATACATTTTTCACTGGCTGTCTTGAAATTAGCATTTTTGTAATCTTACTGGACTTCATACCACTGCAGCAACTTTAAAAATAAAGAATATTTACCACATCTACCTCTCTGGAGTGAATGAAACCATATGCATCTTCAGCCTGGCAAACATTGGGACAATTTTCATTTCTACAATCAAGTCTGACACTTCAAGGCATTTACAAAGAAAGCTGAATAAGAACAGGTAATAAGATCTTTCAGTTGTTCCATTAACAGACAGACTCATGTAACGCCCTCACACCCCTAATCTGACAATAAAGAACCAATGAGGGGGGCACTTCCAGGACAGCCTTTGCATGCAGTTGCTCATTATGCACTAAACAGACAGACAATGCCCTTAGATGCTAACTAAAGTGGTCACTATTACTGGCTTTTCCCATTCCATTAAGGCTGTCAGCTTAAGCCTCCAGAAGATCTGGAGCTCGGTCTCTGATAAGAGTCCAAATCACCTCTGACACAACAAACCGGCCACATTTACTCACACTAATCTCTCACAAGATCCATGAGGCATGAAATTAGACTGAATGCTTCTAAGAACATAAAAATGACATCTTATAAATGCCGTTTAATCCCTAATGTTCACTGTATGGATCAGGGTGACTGTTGGAGATTTGAGACGAAATGAGAAAGGTGTGGACTGTGCTCATTTACTGCAATAATGTGACCATGTTACAAATGACAGTACAGGTAAAGATGGCTTTAAATACAGAAAAATATGGTTTTATAAAATGCCTTTCAAAGACATCCATTGCCCTTGAATTGCTCCACATTTTGTCACATTACAACCTGAAACTTCCATGCATTTTAATTTTATTTAATTTTAGGTAATGAGCAAACCCAAAATAGAACATAACTGGCCAGAGGAAGGAAAATAGATACATGCATATTTTAAAATATTTCACAAAAATAAAAATTGAGTGTGGCGTGCAATTGCATTCAGCCTTCCTGAGTATAGGGCACTCAGTAGGACAGGATGGAGAACGTCTGAGAACATCAATCTTCAAGTCTCACCACTGATTCTCAGTTGGATTTATGTCTTAACTTTGACTGGGCCGATCTTACACATGAATATTCTTGGATCTAAACCATTCCATTGTATCTCTGGCTGTATGTTTATGGTAGTTGTCCAGCTGGAAGGTGAACCTCCACTTCAGTCTCTTGTTTTTTGCATGTTTTCTTTCAGGATTGTCATGTTTTTAGCTCCATCCATCTTCACACTAACCCCTTTTTCTTATAAAGAATAAAGAAAAAGAATGATCACTGTTCATCTTCCCTGCCTACGCAAAAAAAGTACCCTCACAGCTTGATGCTGCCACCACCACGTTTCACAATGGATATGTTGTATCCAGGGTGTTGTGCAGTACTACTTCTATTTGTTTGCTGTGTCCCCTACATGGCTTGTGGCAAACTGCAAACAGGACTTCTTATGACTTTTTTCTTGCCACTCTTGCCTAAAGGTCATTTATAGTGCACAACTAATAGTTGATAGATTCTTGCTCCTGAGCAGCAGATTACTGCAGCTCCTCCAAAGTTACCACAAGCCTCTTGGCTGCTACTCTGATTAATGCTCTCCTCTCTGGGCCTGTCAGTTTAGGTGGACGGCCATGTCTTGGTATGTTTGCAGTTGGTCCATTCTTGTGTTAGCAGAACAACACATTAAAAACAAATAATTTCTCTCCTCTGTACAATTAGGTGTGACTTTGTGTTAGTCTATCACATGAAATCAAAGAAAAATACATTGATGTTTTTGGCTGAAGTGTTAAAACGATGTTAAAAGAAATGTGAACGGCATTTTAGAGGCATTTAAAAGAGAAACACATGAACAGATCAGCATTTTAGAAACTTGTAGTTCCTGCAGACCCAATCTAAAAGTTTTATGCTGACAGCAAGAGTCCCTCAGAGAGAGGAGAGTGTGAAAAGCCGCCATGTAAGAGTAGATAACATGGTGGAGTGTTTCTCAATACACAGGCCTGATGTGCTGCTGAACACCTGAGGGACTCCGTCTACTGGCTGACATCAAAGGCCACACATACACACACTATCACACAGTGAAAGCACACAGCCCTACAGTTGGGATGAGAGCTCCTTGTCCACCTGATGTGCTTTTAGAAGCAGCATCTGGCACAAATCTCCCTGCAGCCTGTTTCTGATGTGTGGGACAGTGAGGGGCCCTGAGCTTTATTCTTTCACACAGAGAGATAAGGAAGTGCTGCAAATCTCCTCAAAGACGCCTCTTTATGTCGGCCTCTTTTTTTAATGCAGCCGAGCATGTCACAGCTCCAGGTCGGGACCTCCTTTGCTCCACCAAGATCAGTGTGGAGTTTGAAAATCTCAGATCAAGACTCCCACGGAGAGAACAAGGTTGAGATACTTTGACGGACAAGACAATGGATTCTGCAAACAAAGCTGCAGTAGCAGGTTTTTGCAGTTCTTTTGCAGTTCTTTTAATCTTTTTGACATTTCATGGATAATCTACAATGTGCATCATATCAAGTCAGTGTGCAAAAACAAAAACTATTCCCATATACTGGTTCAGGTAATACTGACCTCTTTATTCTTATATAATATATACAATTTTTAAATAATATGTTCAGTGGTCGACCGGTGCAAACGCGGCGCAAAAAGTTAAACGAGCTGCAAACACACAAACACAAAAAACAACTGTAAGTTACAAAACAATTGCAAAGGAAAAATACTGCAAATAGCAAAACAACTACAAGTTAAGAAAAGCTGCAAACTAGCTTCACAAAAACGGAAGTGCACCAGACTACCAGGGTCGACCACTAGGAGTCGACCACCAAGTCCAATAGGACCAGAGCCTTAGTAAACATTAACTGGATGCCCATAGAAACCTGGATGGAAGATAGAAACGGTACATTTTCTTCTATGTCTCTTTAAACGCTTAATCATTTACAATATTATAGAACAGAAGTTTGTAAATAACAAAACAAATTGCAATTGTTTTGTAACTTGCAGTTGTTTTTGTGTTTGCAGCTTGTTCGACCGTTTACTGCGCGTTTGCACCTGTCGGCCACCATAAATAGGTGGTAGATGCATCAAACAAACATAATTTTGTCAGAAGCAAAACAATAAAATAAAATAAAAAAAACATAGTGAGCAATTACTGATTAATATCTAAATATTTATTGTAGGGTTATTTAGTGATTCAACATGGGCCAGAGATCGGTTTTAAGGTACGTCAAGTTTTTAAAACTGCTAAAAGTTTATGTGACATGGTTTTTATGGTTTAAGATTTATTTTAATATGCTGCCCCTCCCCCACCTGTTGATGCACACTGATGGTCAGCTGGCTCAGACAGGGCCTCTACAATTTCCCATTGTTTCCAAGAGAGACAAATTTAGTTGTTTGATAATATTTCCAGTCGCCAAAAAATTGACAGTTACAGTGTGGACCCAAATGCTGACCGGAGGCAGGGTGGATTATGAGAACATTTGAATTTAATAAAAAAATACAGAGACAGAACTTGTGGAAAACAACTGGACAAAAGAGAGAAACGAGAGAAACAACATAGAGCTACAGATAAAGCACAGAAATGGGCACAAGAACTGCAACATGGCAAATGAAAGATCTGACTTTGAATGAGTAAACAGAGGAATATTTATACTGAGGACAATGATCACTGGGACCAGGATCAAGTGACTGACCAACAGAACGCCCTGCAGCTGGAGGAGGGAAAACGAGTGGTGGACACAGAACTATAAAAACAATACAAGCAAACAGAAGGAAATAGCTGACACATAAAGAGAACTACTACCAAACACAAGAAATCATCAAAAAAGAGAGAACAAAACAAGGGAATAAATGAAAACATAAGAACTAGACCACTTAATTCAACCACATTCAATCATAGTCAATGGGGTCATGACATAGCATGTCTGTTAAACAGCCGACTACAGGCTGGCTCTTGGAGCAGGTAGCCTGACTAATTAACCAGGTCATATTAGCTTGCTATGCTAATATATATGCCTATATTACACTATAAGAAGCAGAACAGCAAGACATTTTGCACAATAAGCACCTTTACTTTAAAACTACTAAATGTAGTGAGTCTTTCTATATTTTTGCTTAGGTCCCTTTCTCATTTTATTTTAGCAGCAGTGGGAATGTTATGTATTTTTGTTTAAAAATTTTCAGTAAATACGATTATTGCTGATTTGTTAGGTTATATAGAACTGTATTTGTATTTTATGATGTCAGTGAAATTGAAATAGAGTCAGTGCTCATATAATTTTAGTGTATTGGGTCTCTCAGACTTAAAAAATATGGGCTGAGTTAAGAAGATTTTAAAACTTTTCTGAGCTGCTTTATGTCATTTTTACATCTGAAAAAGAGTCTCTGACTTTGAAAGAATTGCTAATCATTCCCTCTGGATTGCAACTTCTTCTGCAGCTCTATAAATATTTCATCACCACACCCAGTGGGTGAGAGTTCATTAAAGAAGCAACACGAATGTTTTATTTATGCTTGTATCTGATGTTCAACAGTGGATGTGGCTTGTTACTCTGCATCTACGACCCATCAATAAACCCCCCTGCAGAGCTGCTGGGCTCTGGCATGCAGGCTGCTCTGCAGCTACAGGATGGATAATTAAAAGGTCAACGGGCTAAACAGTGGATCAACATCATGGGGGAGTTCCTTTAGCCATCAGTACTAAAAAAAGAAAGGAAACCAAATTGTTAAATGGGGCCTGACGGTAACAAAGTTTCCTGTAAGCTACAATTGGAACGATTGAGCGGTCCATTACAGGGAAGTCCCGGAAATGTAAACGTTAATAAAATGATGCATTCAGTCCACTCATCAAACCCTGGCCCCCAACAACCCTAAAAACTGCATACATCTTATAGTGCCTCACTTACAGTAACATTAACTCAAACTGGCCTGGGAACAAGAGCACATTTAGGTCAGTAGCTCAGATATTCTGCTAACAATGCATCAGTTTAAGGGGAAAACACTTAGTATAATTTTATTTGACTTCCATTTTCAAATGAAATGTCAGCTCAGTGAAATATAATGGGGTTTTCTTTTACTGAATGGATAGATATGCTTAGATAAAATATAAGTATGGAGCATGTTCTATTTAAGCCGTGGGAGGATTTTGAAATAACCCTACGGAGACTGAGCAACTTTAAAAGAAAATACATTTAGATTTCTAAGGTATGAGCAGCTTTCTAGTACTGTATATATATATATATATATATATATATATATATATATATATATATATATATATATATATATATATATATATATATATATATATATACATATACTGCAGCTAAAGCACACTGGCCTTGTGCATCAATGGTCATAAATAAATCATCTTGCCCTGCCTTTTTGCACGGATACCCTTATATTGCACCATTTAGCCTTAGAAGCCAATGTTTGTGCAGAACGCTGTTTATGTAAATTTTTATCAATCCAGTAAGGCAGACCTTACATGTGTCAGGGTGTGTGGATCAGAAGTGCAGACAGGATTATGGGATGAGCATTTGTGATAGTTTTTTAAAAACTTACAGGGAAGCACAAGGTGAAAAGGACAAAGACCACAGGCAAAGTAATAGGCAGGGTAATAGTGCAACGGAGGAACAGGCAGGCTAACAAATAGTAATGAGACAACTGAATAACAGAAGAATTCAGCAAAGAAATATAAAAACCAGTGATCTTAAATACAGAGGGTGGTGTGGAGAATGACATTGAAAGCAGGTGAGTAAATCGGGATAATGAGGAGCAGCTGAGGCAGAACGAAAGCAGAGAGACTGAGGGAGGGAGACTAATTAACACAGAGGGAGTTGAACTAAGACACCGAGGAACTTTAAACAAAGGGGAAAGACTAAAACTATTGAACAGGCAGTTAGGCCACATATGTTGCCATTATTTAAGCATCAAAGTGAGATATATCTTCAGAAACAGATGATAAAGCTACTCTATTTTAGGTGACATGTTGATACAAGATAACAGAAACTCTCTTAATCTAATTAAGCTGTGTTGGAGCAGCATATTGAGGCAGACCTGCAGGAAAAAGCATTTGTGAATCAGTTAAATAGGACCCAACAGCAATACTAACGTAGACCATATATAAACTGATGAGATGGAAAGCTACTGAGTTTTCACCCAGTAACTTGCATGCACCACAATTTCCCACCAAAGAACAATAATGGACAGATAAAGCCAAATTAAGAAAAAACAATATTAATTTAATTTGTCTAAGGTCAGCAACAGCTGTTTGTTGGTGATAGCTATCAGACTTACAACCATGAGAATCTTCTAGCTGTGAATACAATATGATTGTGTGCAAATCCACACCCCTCCCACATTATATATTTAATCTCCACATGTAAGCCAAGATCAATTTACAATTTAGCCCATTACTCAGTATCTATTACTTAGAAAGAGAAACCATAATTACTATACAGGTTGTCTGCAGGTTTCAGGAAGTAAAATTTCAGACTTTTTAAGACCTTTTTAATGCCACCTTGAATGAAACTTAAGACCCAAAACAAAACTGTAAATATAGGGTATGGTTGGGGGATCCTGCTGTATTACGATAAAGCACACAATGTGTTTCACACAATGAGAGACATTCAAGTTTAGTTTTTGTCTGTTTATTGAACATAAAGTAATAGAAGTTCTCTGTGGTTCCAATTGTTGTATGAACAAAAAATGTGCTCGCGATTTGTGAGTCAGGGAACATCAAACAAAACACATCTCCTATCCTCTCATTAGAGCTGTAACACTGGTGCTTGACCACGGTTTAAAATAAAAAAACTATGATTTCAGAGTTTGTGTCGCACCAAATGCCTCTCTTAGATCAGTGCTAGTAGTATCAGCGGCGACCGTTTTCTGAGGAGCTTTAGCCACTATGAAACAGCGTGTTTGGTTTGGAAATTTATTGATGGTCCTTTAGCGAACCACTTTCTGCAGGAGGAGGGAGCAGCACCTGCCTGTGATGAGACTTCTTTCATCGGATCAAATGGGAGGAACCCACGGAGCACGAATATCCAATATCCAACCTAATACTAACTTCACTGCGGTCAGACGTCTGCGGTTTTGCACTTCAAAGTTCTTGTCCTCCTTATTGTCATGGCTGAGAGGCAAAAACTTCTTCATAAAGCCCAAAATTGTAACTTCTTCAGACAAACTTTGGAGCTTCACCAGTCCAGACAGCTGTGTCCAACCTCTGCTTCTCCTGCCACAGGCCCCTCACATCAGAACCATTGAGCCTTCTTTAATAAGTTCTGGCTGGGCTGTGGTCCAGGTAATTATCCCAGTGGATCATTTTATATACAAAAAAACATATAAGACATTCTTGCATTTATAATATTACACACATTATTAGTATTGAGTCTATTTGTTTTTATTTTGTATTTAATTATTTTTTATCGTTTCACGCAGATTACTATAATGTGACAATGTCACACAGTAACGTTAATAGCAACACAGCGACCTGCACTGACGGATGAAGGTCGACCGTCAGCCGCCATAGCTCCAGCCGTCAGTGGAAACACAGCTGGTCCTGTACCGAGTAGAGCAAAACCGAGTGGAGTGGAGCCGTGCCGCCAGTAGAAAAGGGGCATATGTGGCTCTTGGCAGCGGCATTGTGCTTCTCATACTTTAAATGGCTCTCTACAGCCATTACCCTCATAGTGCAAAGCTTAAAGGTTTTTTTGCACAGAATGCACCTCACCTCGTATGGGGCGACAACAGAAGTGAGACAGTGGCGAAAACGAACGTCGTCCGGCCAACTGGTGATAAATTTGCACTTACCCAAAATAGACGCAAAAAAACTTGCTAGCAAGGGTATATTAGCAGCTGTGGCCTCAATCACCTCGAGTCACAGAAAACAATGAAGATCTCTACGCGTGGCTCAAACATTTGTTTGACAGAACAGTCAAGCACGCCTCAGCATCAGTATCCTTCTCAAGGCACTTCAACGGTAAAGTGTTTTTTTTTTAAATGCTCAGGTCATAGTGTCTCATCTCATGAGTCACATAAGTAACTTCATGTGCTTAAAGTTTCTGTTTATATCAGAGATGAGTTGTTTTTTCTGAACTGAGCTGAATAGTCTTCAGCAGATAAAAACATGCAAAAAGCAAAAAATGACAGTTGGATGCATTATGGAGCAGAACTTTGCACTGCAGGGAAGTTTTTAAAGTAAACTGCAGCAAACATTCATAAAGTTGGTGTTAGAGGTTTTCTGCTGCCTTGTGTGACTGATTAACCCTCAGAAACTAAATTTAATATTCAGTGTGTGATTCCAGTTTGGAAAGGTGTACAAAACTGACATTCGGAGTCTGGATATGACAGTGGAGCCTCCTTTATCCTTATTAACAGGTGTGAAAGAAAAGACATTAAGGTTAGAGGTTCAGGTATGAGCTTCTGGTCGTCATCCTAACACTATAAATAGAAGACCTTTTTCCAATCAGACCTCTGACGACAGAACACCGACTTGTTGCTGTGGTCCAACAAAGGCCTTCTTATCCCGGCCACTGTGGTCATCATCAGGTTGCTGACTATGCTGGAAAAGCCACAAACCTGGTGCCAAGTAAATCTGCTTTCCTTCAAGCATTCAGAAAAAAAGGCTGCACTGAATCATCCCCACATTATTCTCTCAACCACTATATTAAAAAAAGCTTTCATATGTAAGTAGTCACTTGTTTTATTCAAACTATTTTAGTACCTGCAGATAGTGACAGTAATAACATTAACTATAAAGTGATTTCACTTCTAAGTTGTTATAAGGAATGCTTTAGTTCTGTTTCCACCTAAATATGATCATTTTGAATGTTATATTCATTTTGGTCTTTTAATTATGTTTTTTCTGGGTGGTCTGATTTTCAGCGATTATGAAAAATTGGTGCAGGAGATTTAATTTCTTAGGGATTTTTCACAAATCCACACAGGGTCAAGATTATAGATCGAGGCTCAGAAATTTCCATAGATCTATGAATTTTTAGTTAAATGTCCTTTAGCATGTTGCACCTCGATCTCATACTTCTTGATGCCATTAACAAGGTTGTGGAATGATTCTGGCAGGGTATTTGAACATTTTTCTTATCAGAAATCGGATTCCTCATTTAAACGCTGCTTTATCTATTCCAAAGCCAGGTACGATGTGTGCTTGGGATCTCTGCCTTGTCCAGGGTTCACCCATCTGACACAAAATGTCACCCTCGAATGAAATGAAATGAATCAGGATTAAGAACAACCCAAGAACCACCAGGGCTAAAGCCTATCATGAACCGCTGCCAGCGGGTGATATTTTTCAGATCAACAGTTTGATTGATGAAACTTTCAACAAAAGCAATGATCCCAAACCACACATCCAAAGTGGTTTTGGGATGGATAATGCTGGCACACAAAGCTGCTGAAATGGCCCTGACCTCAGTCCTATTGAAGATTTGTGGACTTTGTTTAAAACTGGGTCAGTGCCAGGAAAACAACAATATAAAAACAACTCTAACAATTCAGAGTAGTAAAATCCAGCCAGAAATATGCCAGAAGCTTGTTCATACAAAACGCATCTAGTCAAGGTGTAACTTGCTAACATTCAACTGGTACCAAAATCTTCCTGGGAAAAGACAAAATATGCAGAATTTACCTTCTAGTTTCAGTCTCTTAAAATTCCAGTCACAGGTATTCAGCTGTTAGAGATAAGCTGTGCTGCTGTACAGTTAGGATGCAGAGAAAAGACTAGAAACACAGCCTAAAAAAACAATGGGAGGGCTGATTAATTCTGCTCATTTACATACAGAACCACACAATCAATCATGCAAACAAAATGAATATATTCAAAGGACTGTTATCTGTTTTACAATGTTCTTGATGAGTCTGGGAGACATTTGCGTGAACATATATGCACTTAGTTTTAATGGTGGTTACAAGTAACACATCTATTTCTCTAAACTCATCTATAATGACTTCATTTTTTCTTCATTTGAAGCTTTTGTAAAGTTCTGTGTATTTGTATTCAAGCGGGGCCTGCCCAGCAACAAAGGCTTATTAGCAGTTCATTCTCCTTTTATCCCATCAAGCAGACATGAGCAGAGCTGTCGGGCAAGCGTGCCACACCCAATTCACCAGGATCAAAATGTTGAACCCCCCACTGGGAACCCTAATGCTCTCAAAGAGAATATCAGAGTGATCACAGGTGCACTGCTGGGTTAATGAGGAGGAAAGGCTACTTACTGCATGTGCCCAGGCAATTCTGACCTACCAAACACACACACACACACACATGAGTCACATGCATATTCTAAATAATACACAGGAAGAAACTTTAAATCATAAATTAACTGATTAACCACATTTTTTTAATTTTATTTGACAAACTACATTCAGGCCTGATTACTGACAGACCTACAAAATCAAGAAACCACTTAAAAACAACCTGTCTGACAACATGAAGTAGGCAAAAAGATCTGAAAAAGCAGCATATCATGCCCTGATGTAAACAAATTCAAGAACTGGTAAGAAGCACAGTCACTGACATTTATCAATGTGGAAAGAGTTGCAAAGCCATTTCTAAGGTTTTGGGATGTCAGTGAATCACAAATGGAGAAAACATGGAGTAGCGGCGAACCATCACCGTAGTGGCCTGCGTACCAATCAATGACCCATCCAGGAAGTCACAAGAAAAAAAAAACATGAATATGACAACTTTATGTACTGTTTTTTTGTGTGTTCATAAGAAATTCAGATAAACTACAAATGTAGCAGCAATGGTGACTTTAAGACATCTGAACACAAATAAATATGGTACCAGGAATCACAAACCCTACATTGCAACTAAACTATGGGCCACATGGTTACATCAAGCAAACATGTATGTGTGTGTTCATAAATGGGTTAATGTGTTCTGTTTAAATGGTGAACAAACTAGAGAGGCACTACATATAATAAAGGAGAGGAGACATTAAAAGCATTTTGTTCCTGATCTCAAGTGTAGAAACACCCTGTTTTGTCTTGACAACTGTATCGTTTTCACTCTCTGTGCAGAAATGATCCCTTGCTAAGACCGTGTGAAACAAAACATGGCCCATGAGGTAGGGTTTAGTGACATCCAGAGATGTTAAAATGGACAAATATTTTTCATCAAAGCAACAAATAATTGGTCAAAGTACAACTGGCTAACTGTCAGCTGCTATTGCTAAACTTAAAAGGGATATTTCACAGTTTTTTAATGAGTCCAGGTTGCATTATCTTTAGTTAAATACAGGTCCTTCTCAAAATATTAGCATATTGTGATAAAGTTAATTATTTTCCATAATGTCATGATGAAAATTTAACATTCATATAATTTAGATTCATTGCACACTAACTGAAATATTTCAGGTCTTTTATTGTCTTAATACGGATGATTTTGGCATACAGCTCATGAAAACCCAAAATTCCTATCTCACAAAATTAGCATATCATTAAAAGGGTCTCTAAACGAGCTATGAACCTAATCATCTGAATCAACGAGTTAACTCTAAACACCTGCAAAAGATTCCTGAGGCCTTTAAAACTCCCAGCCTGGTTCATCACTCAAAACCCCAATCATGGGTAAGACTGCCGACCTGACTGCTGTCCAGAAGGCCACTATTGACACCCTCAAGCAAGAGGGTAAGACACAGAATGACATTTCTGAACGAATAGGCTGTTCCCAGAGTGCTGTATCAAGGCACCTCAGTGGGAAGTCTGTGGGAAGGAAAAAGTGTGGCAGAAAACGCTGCACAACGAGAAGAGGTGACCGGACCCTGAGGAAGATTGTGGAGAAGGGCCGATTCCAGACCTTGGGGGACCTGCGGAAGCAGTGGACTGAGTCTGGAGTAGAAACATCCAGAGCCACCGTGCACAGGCGTGTGCAGGAAATGGGCTACAGGTGCCGCATTCCCCAGGTCAAGCCACTTTTGAACCAGAAACAGCAGCAGAAGCGCCTGACCTGGGCTACAGAGAAGCAGCACTGGACTGTTGCTCAGTGGTCCAAAGTACTTTTTTCGGATGAAAGCAAATTCTGCATGTCATTCGGAAATCAAGGTGCCAGAGTCTGGAGGAAGACTGGGGAGAAGGAAATGCCAAAATGCCAGAAGTCCAGTGTCAAGTACCCACAGTCAGTGATGGTCTGGGGTGCCGTGTCAGCTGCTGGTGTTGGTCCACTGTGTTTTATCAAGGGCAGGGTCAATGCAGCTAGCTATCAGGAGATTTTGGAGCACTTCATGCTTCCATCTGCTGAAAAGCTTTATGGAGATGAAGATTTCATTTTTCAGCACGACCTGGCAGCTGCTCACAGTGCCTAAACCACTGGTAAATGGTTTACTGACCATGGTATCACTGTGCTCAATTGGCCTGCCAACTCTCCTGACCTGAACCCCATAGAGAATCTGTGGGATATTGTGAAGAGAACGTTGAGAGACTCAAGACCCAACACTCTGGATGAGCTAAAGGCCGCTATCGAAGCATCCTGGGCCTCCATAAGACCTCAGCAGTGCCACAGGCTGATTGCCTCCATGCCACGCCGCATTGAAGCAGTCATTTCTGCAAAAGGATTCCCGACCAAGTATTGAGTGCATAACTGTACATGATTATTTGAAGGTTGACGTTTTTTGTATTAAAAACACTTTTCTTTTATTGGTCGGATGAAATATGCTAATTTTGTGAGATAGGAATTTTGGGTTTTCATGAGCTGTATGCCAAAATCATCCATATTAAGACAATAAAAGACCTGAAATATTTCAGTTAGTGTGCAATGAATCTAAAATATATGAATGTTAAATTTTCATCATTACATTATGGAAAATAATGAACTTTATCACAATATGCTAATATTTTGAGAAGGACCTGTACTTCGACTGGTCCCAACTAAACTGAACGATTCAACAAAAAGGAAAGATTGTTTAAATCACAGCCCGAGATGTTTGAAATTTGTGAAAACAGAAAAAGGGGCCTTTCACCAACACAGACACAAACTAGAAAACACACCCACACACATAGAAGTGATTGAGAGAGGTCCAAAAATCTAACCTACGTGTGATTCCACTGTGGGAAGAAACTAGAGTACCCAGAGAAAACCAACTCATGAAAAAGAAGCAGAACATTTAAACTGTAAGCTGGATCTGAGGTTTGAAACTGAGAACTCTTCTGTAGAGCAATACTGCAAACCACCATTCCACCATGTAACAAAAACACAGTCGTATAAAATGATTTAGGTCACTTAAAGATCCTTCTATCCTTTCAAGACTTTTCTGTTTGAGTTTCTAATTAGCAGATATCTGCCTCAGTTCCTTTATAAATCAAAAACCAAGTTTGGTTGGTGTCAAAGTGATTTTATCTTTGGTCTAAGAGTTGACAGCCCTGTAGCTGCTGGACCATGGCAGGATCAGACAGAATCCACCATAAATAAAAGACAAAGATATTTTACTGTCAGACAAAAATTTCAGGAGGTGATTTTATGTGCGGTAATTCTGTAAACCTACAGCTTCAGTAAATGCTCTGTGAATGAGGTAGGACTACCACTTGCAGTTTAGGAAGAGTTCACAGCAGACAGTGGAGGAGGGAAACCTTTGAAGAAGGACAGCAAACAAAGCACATGTGGGTTTTAGCTGCCAGTAGATACCAGCAAGCAGCAAGGAGGGATTTACATAGCTATGCAAAGGCATCAGATCCTACGTAACACACCAACAAAAATGAATACAAAGGGGTGAAGCAGAAAGAAACTTGGAAAACCTTTATAAATCCAGTGCGACCAATTGCCTTTAAAAGTCACATAATAAGTAAATAGAGCCCAACTGTGTTCAATTTAATACCAGTTTAAAATACAGCAGTTCTCTGAAGGCCTCAAAGGGTTGTTAGAGAACATTAGAGAACAAACAGCATCAAGAAGACCAAGGAACACAGCAGACAGGTCAGGAGGAATGCTCTGGAGAAGTTTAAAGCAGGGTTAGGTTCTAAAACAATATACCAAGCTCTGTTCAACCCATCATCGGAACATGGATAGAGGATGGACCAGCAGCAGACCTACCAGGGCATAGACGTCCAGCTAAACTGACTGGCTGGGCAAGGAGAGCATTAAACCGAGGAGCAGCCAAGATTGAAGACTGAAGCTTGAATAATTAAAAAGTAAGTCATCAAAAGTGCCATTTGCAGTTTGCCACATGTTGTAGAGGAGACAGCAAACCTGTGTAAGAAGGTGCTCTGGTCAGATGAGACCAAAAGTGTACTCTTATGCCTACAGGATAAAAAAAAACCTCACATTAAACATGGTGGTGGCAGCATCATGCTGTGTGAATGCATTTCTTCAGCAGAGAAAGGGAAGCTGGTCAAAGTTGATGGAAAAGTGGATGGAGCCAAGAACAGGAAAATCCTGGAATAGAATTGGAAACAGCAGAGACTGGGGTGGAGGTTCACCTTCCAGCAGAAACAAGGACCCCAAACATACAGTCAGAGACAGAATCTGCATCCAGTCTGACTGAGCCTGAACTATTTTGCAAAGAACATTGAGAAAAAAAGACCTACAAAGCTGCTAGAGACATACCTCAAAAGACTCTCAGCTCTCATTGTAGCAAAAGGAAGTTCTACAAAGCACTGAGTGGAGGGATAACAAATGCAAACCACACCTTTCAAACTTTTATCTGTGGAAAATGTCAAAAAACCGTTTCCTTTTCCTACCACTTTAATTCTGTGCTTTACAGCAACCTGGATCTTGTGTGCATGTAAACAATCTGTGAGAGTCAACTGTTTAACATAAACCTTCACCTGAGCTTTATTGACATGTTTCAAAAGGTTAAAACTGTTTACACAACAAACCTGTCTTATATGTCACATCCCAACACATTCTTTGCCTTCAGCAGCTGATAACCACAGCCTTCTTCAGCTTCAGTGTGAATCCTACGCCTGCCTTCGGTAAGACACAACATCAAACACAAAGATACATCTGTGTTCAGAACTCATAACCAGCTGCATTGTTTAATATGGGAGCAACGGGCAGCTCGGCCCAGACTTTATCTTGATCTCCAGACTGGGAGACTCCAGTTCTCAGGGCTCAGCAGACAAAATCCTCCACTTGTTTGACTCACTGTGCCGCAGCGTGCCAAAACCTTGAGCCTGGGCCGTCATTATGACTGGATTCCCAGCCTTCGGGTGGCACTGTATCCCGCAGGGCCTGGGGAGGTGGGGTTCACGTTGACACAAGCAGCTGTGGACAATTCTGAAGCTGCCGCTGTTCCCATACAGACGAGCAATGGGGCAGAAAGAGGGAGTCAGCAACACCTGTGTGCAGCCCATTTGTCAAGTGATTTGTGGGAAGAAGTGTAGGACCAGTGAGAAGAGAGGGCAAACATGGGTGGGTATGTGTGTGAGTGAAGGGTTGGGGGGGGGGGGACTCAGTGAAACATTATCACAAGACCACACACAAGGAAATCTATGTTGATGTTCCTTTTCACACACACCTGTGCAGCTATAAAAAAAAAAATCTTGCACTTCCACTGAACCTCCTCCAGCAGATGCCTAAAGGCAGAAACATTTCTCTTTTATTAGTTCATAACACCCAACTCAACAAAGGAAACTGAATTTTACAGCCACTCAAAGATTCCTGTCCAGGTAAGCCATGTTTCTACAACACAGTGCACCAATTAGATGACTAGAAATCTTCCATTTTCACTCTAACATGGATCAAAATTAAACACATGAGCAGCACAATGGTTTAAGAATAAAGGACTGCTGTCCTTGTCTCCTCGCTAATGAGATTGTTGGCCAGAGTGGATTTTCAGCACCTGAATGGGGACGCAGCTTTGCATGGTCAGGTACTGACCAGCTCTAAAAAGGGCTGTTCATCAAAAAATTATTACTAAATAACACGCAAATTTCAGTTAGTATTTTTGCTTAACTAGCAAAGAAGCTCATGGCCGAATCAATAGCTGTAAGAGGCCCAGGTCGTGTGACTGCAAAACAAGCCCACATCATGACTCCTCCCCCGCTGTGCTTGATGAATGGTATGTGGTGTTTGTGATAATATGCTTTCTTTGGTTTTTGTCTAAACATGGTACTGAGTATTGTCCAAAAGACATTGTTCTGGTCTTGGGATTCATTCAGATGCAGCTTTGCAAGCCTCAGTTCTGCTGAGACCCTTTCAGACAAAGCCATGCTTGTTGAGTATTTGTCAAACAGTCCTGTAAGAGATGAAGCTCTGATTACTTTTTTGTTCTGATATGCTGAAATTTAGGGTTTCTGATAAATATAGATGCTCAATAAATAATGATAAACAACCATTCATCTTTAACTGAATCCCTTTTAAATAAAACAGTTCAATGAGGAAAGCTAAAGAATCTAAGGGAAGGAAAATCCTTTAACCCGGTACACGTGGTTTCTTAAGTGGGGAGCTTCTGCGGATACAACAATTGCATTATCAGTAAACATGTACTAGTCATCATGGGAAAACAAAAAAATGTTAGATAACCCATTTTTTAGTTGAAGTGTACATAAATGAACATCCACAGACAAACAGATTGGAGGAAATCCTTTCCCCTGAACACTCCTCTTCGATTCAGTAGTTGATCTTTTAACAGCGTCCAATATGAAGGATGAGGGAGTTGGGGGAGGATTTTATATTTAAGCATCTCTTTATCCTCTCCCTTTTGAAATGTCAAGTTCAAAGTAACAGACCCGATGCCTTGATCTGTGAGCTAAGACGACCTAAAGAATTACTGGGTACCTCCTAAACGCCCTGACAGGGCAGCTTTGGGACGAGACGCAGCGCGCTACACATGGAGTGTTATTAACTGTGATTCTATTAAAACCTGTAAACAGACCTTTGATGTTTGCCCCTCATGTTCTTGTCAGACCCGTCTAATCAATTCAAAGCTGTTTTTTTAACCCAATGAAATGCTCATTGCGTTTTGTGCTAACTGAATTGAATTAATTCGTTTGGGATACTTTCTCAGGAAGTCTGTCTGGTGAACATCTACAGCCCCACAGGGTAAAGTGTTCTTCAGAAGCAAACATGAGAAGATATGTACATCTAAAGTGAAGAGAGGTGATAAATGAAAGCTTCTTTATTTTATTTTCAAAATTTCCATTTTATATGCCAGTCATTTTTTCATAATTCAGTTAATTTCTTACCATTTCTAAATATAAATACAAAGTTCTCTGAATTTACAGCAGATATTATGGCAGTGATCAGGCTTTAACTACAAACCTGCAAAGATGAATGGATAAATAAAAAAAATTTTTCTACATCTCACAACTAAAAAATACATAAATCAACTTCTATACTATTCGCCTTTGTAGGAATGCTGTTATGGTGTCCTTTAAGTTTGTCTTGGATTCAAGTGTGGGTGACGTTCTTCCTGGAAATTTATATGGCCTGCACTCGTATAATGCTTTACCAAGTCCTCAGAGACACCAAAGCGCTTTACACCACAATCCGTCATTCACCCATTCTTCCACATTGTAGTCACAGCTGCCCTGGGGCAGACTGACAGAAGTGAGGCTGCCATACAATATGCGCCACGGGCCCTCTGACCACCATCAGCAGGTAAGGAGGGTGAAGTGTCTTGCCCAAGGATACAACGACTGAGACGGACAAAGCGGGGGTTCGAAACCGGAAACCCACCGGTTACAGGACGAACTCCTACCACCTAAGCCACAGTCGTCCTGCTATAGCCAAATGATGTCCTTGCTTGATGTCCTGCTGACCTACATCTAAGTCAGATTCTGCACAGAAACAAAGTCATGTTTTTCACCTTTTTACACTGTTTTAAAGATATGATAAGCCTAGATATGTTAGTTTGTTCCTGCGTTATTTAGAACACTATAATAATAATAATAAATCTTCATAATTATTTATTATAGTTTTTTTATTTTTCAAAGTGAAAAAAAAAATCTGTTTAGCATGTAAAGGACAGATCACATCTGCAGATGACAGAGGGATCAAATGCTTGAGGTGAACGCTTGAGGCAGATTGACTTTAGCTGAAAGCACACGAAAGCCCAGGAGGCTGAACAAGAGAACACGCAAGCTACATAAGTGAGAAAAGGCTGAGTCAGAGCTAAAAAAAAAAAGGGGGAAAAATAAGTTTACTCCATTATAGTTAAGAAGTTATGAAGTACATTGAAGTTGATTTACATGACAGCTCATTTTTCGTCACTCCTGAGTTTTCAGAAATGAGGCTGCTTCAGTCGCCATAACCCCGTCAGCACTTTTAACAGCAAGACTTCCTCTGCTTGAATCCAAGGGAACTTGTGGAAATGGTTATAAAGATGTTTCTGTGAAGCATTGACCGGGGGATTTCAGGCATTTCTGAGAAATCTCACCATAATAAAAGTGGGCTGTACACTCTGAAAGACCAGGGAGCAAGGCATTGTGGGAAAAGTGTAATGCAATGATTTTTTGTTTTTTGGAGTCTGATGGAAAAAGCATCTTAAAGTCAGGATATTGAATAATACATTGATTTCTCTAGGACGTTCTTATTTTTTTACCTGTCCTTAAAACTTTGAGTGTGAAAATAAATCAAAGGATGAATTTTTAATTAAGTAAGACAACTTCATAAAAACACTACAGTCAGACCAATGAGAGGTATGAGCCTAGAAGGGAGACAAAGAATTTGCCGATATAAAATATCTGTTAGGGGATGATACTTGATATGTCCGAATGTTGTGGGGCATATCAAAGCAACGCTAACGGGAAAAAATTCACAATGATCGTTTGTCACACAACTCATTGCTTCTTATCAGTGAGTGACAGATTCTCAAGTTGAATTTATGTAAAATGTCACTGACAGATTGACTAAGAATGACTCTCAGGACAAACCCTTACATATAGAAATATAAGTTTCTGATTCAGTTTCCAAAATTGAGGTTGGACTGAAAATGTACTGACATCTCATTAGTACCCCAAACAACCCAATTTTATCTATTTACCATAAAACTTTAAAAAGTCCTCAGGTAAAATAAATGTATGGTGGTGTCTTAATAAGTCCACCAATCTAAATTAGAGCCAAAACAGAATGTGTGGTATGAAGAAGAGGTTTTTTGTTTTACTTACCGAGAGGACAGTTTTTTGCTAATGTGTGACAAGTTCCTTAACCTTCCCTTTACATTTTTACATTTATGTTCTATTTAAAAAGCACTAGTGTGTTTTTAAAGCTTGTCAATATCCATGTTCCTGGTCTCTGCTGGGCAGCAGATGCCAAACTGGCTGGAGGTGAAGGAAGCCCATGGCGTCATGACTCCTCCAGCCCTGCAGGGGGCTTTGCAGAATCAGATTATGTCAGCGAGCTGTTTGTTCATCTTCGTCCAGAAACAGTTTAAAAAACAGTTTCACTTACCATCTTATTTGGCGTCATGTTTGTAATTACTCACAATTTTTAGTGATGGTTTAAAACTGAAACGATCAGCTGATGACTGTAAGAGACTCGAGGAGCAATCATTTATTAAATGGGACTCTGGATGTGGTCTGTTTCATCAATATCACTGCATATTAGATAAGTATGACATGCTGAAAATTAAACATAGGGTTAATCCCTTCTCCAGAGGGATCTTAAAGCTGAAGTCACATGTTTTTACGCCATTATTAGCAACTTTTACAGAGAAAACGCTGGAGAGAAACATGTCTGTCTTTACAATGCACAAAAGGCTGATGAATATAGTGTGACATTTTCTGCTATACAGAAATGTTCTGTTTTGGCCTTTTCACCCGACTTCAGATTGTTAATAAAATTTCAATATCAGACAAAAATAGCCTAGGTAAACAGAGAAGCAGTTTTCAAATAGTTTTTTATTAATTAAATGGGAAAAATCTATTCAAACCTTTGTAAATATCCCATGTTAAATCTTAATTATTTAAATCATAAATAAAAGCTGAGGTGTAATTTAACAAGTCACATCTAACACTTGAAATTGACTTGAAATCTGTATGATTCGATGGAATTGACTTTGTAAAGTCACTCGAGACGACGTGTTGTGAATTGGCGCTTTATAACTAAACTGAATTAAATTTAATTTGAACCTTCCCAGGAGTGAATGAGGGTGCGGGATAAAAAAAAAAGCATTGATTTTGAGCAATAAAACTAAGCTGGTGATTTTGTTATGGGGAATACACTTTATAACTTTTATAACTTTACAGATAGTTGTAACTGTAAGAAACCTTAAACAAATCTTTGCCAACTTTTGGGGCAAAGGAGGGAAGAGGAGAGGGAGCTCCAGTTCGGAGGATGACCTGATGTTTTACAACCATAACTTGTAACTTTTTTCACAGCAGTTACACTCTGAAACAAAATTAAAATTACTGTAAGGTTGGAGGATGTTTGTAATAATTTTTAATTACTAAAGCTTACATGACATGTTCCCAGAGAAGCTTTAATGACTGCTGGGTTGCCACTGTTTTAATTTGTATATTTTTACATAAATTCTGTAAAACGTTCAAAGGTCACTGGTTTAAATACCCAAAAAATAACCTCGATGAAAGTATTTACTCTCTCCACTTCCAATGGATTCTGAAAGCAGAAGTCTACATTTCATTTAATTCAACTAATTAATATTTCCCTCAAAAGTTAGCTGATTTTATTCATGTATTCGAATGCAAACACTGTGAAACACTGCGATATTCAATGTGATCGTCAGGGTTCAAATGTTGTGTTTGCAGACAAAAAAAAAAAAAAAAAAGAAATCACACAAATGAATAATTTAAGTTAACAGAGTGCAGTGGAAACAGCTCCTGAAAACTACCCTGTTTCCGGTAGTGGAAAGGCAAGATATGAATTTTTGTGCCTCAATGGCAACTTTAAAACATACTGTATAAAACGCAATAAAAGCAGTTCATAGTGATGCAATAAAATGATTCAATCAGCCAAACCCATTAAAATCTGGACATAAAAATAAAATATCTAAGAGCCATGTTGAATATCCCTGCCACAGTTACTACCTACATATTGTTTTTGAAGACCTCTGTGCTGAGGTAATCAGAAATTGCTGTTGACATGGCAGTGTTTTAGCCGGACTACAGCTTTAATCAGGTTAATAGCAGTGTATTGATGTGCATGTAAACTCTGATGCATCGGGAGGATGAATAACACTCTACTTATCACAGAAAAGCGCTCAAGCTGGAAAGAGACAAAATGCAAACTACGGTGCAAAAGAGTCAGACCAGACCTGGAACTGAACTCACAAGAGTTTCACTGGAAACAGTATATTGAGGGTAATCGTACTGAAAATAGACCCAAATACTTGCTTTGCTCCAAAGGATTAAGATGCGTCTGTACGCATGCAACAAAAAGGAAAAAAAATAAGGAGATCATTCAAGTAAGGATAGGTCATAATTGGACGGTTGATTTTCAGACCCAGTCCATTTATAATATTGCATTTATAAAATAACGTGTGGATCCCAAATCAGATAAGCTGTGCAGTTTCTTCTCTTTATCAGGCAGTTATTAAGGTCACATCCACTTTCACAACAGATCGGGCAGAGCAACCCAGACATCTTGTTTTCCCAGCAACTTCGCTCTTAAGTCTCCACGGGAGGGCGTCCCCGACCAGATGCCAGTCCACCTTAAATGACTCTTCTCAGTGTGACCAAGGTGTGCTTCTTTAACCAACTGATCCTAAATGAGCTACAAGGAGACTAGGACTAAAAGAAGATCTGGGTTCTCATCTCCTGTTGTTTTTCTGTGTCCTGGCACAGAGAGAAGACCTTTTACTGATGCACAAGGCCAACTTGAGAAACACAAAGACTATTATATATCCTTTGTCAGATTATAAGAATCAGAGAAGAAAGTCACATAGGAGAGCCAGAGGAGAAATCTTTGCCTTTCATTTGATCAGTTCATGCATTTTGTAACAAAACCGCCACAGTCCAAGCCAACCTGTATTTATGGGGTATCAAAGTTGACATTTTAGGTGTTTGAAAAGCAATCTGAGTACCCGTGTGCTGTCATTTACAAACTTACAAGAGGTAGTGCAGACACAGACAGATAAGACAACTCATCAAAACCATAAAAGAAACTAAATTATTTCAAGACACATGAAGAAAGAACTGCGACTCTCCTGGTCTGTAAACTTAGGGTGCACTGGGAAATTGTGACTAAGAAATCTGATTTTCTTCCTACCATTTAAGGCACCATGCCCTAATCCTTAAAGACCCAAGGAAACAACACTCTTTGGGGCTCAATTGGTGCTAAATTTCAACAGGGAGTAGGAGATCAGCTGGTAAAAGGATGTATGAACATATGACAGCAAGGTTGCTCCATTTTATCCTTATCAGGTTTCAAACTGTCACGGAACATGCTGGATCTGCAAAGGTGGGGAACTTTTTGTAAGAATCTCCAGAGAACACACAAAGCAACGTTAAATGAACTGAATCATGGGTCATTTTACAGAACAGCTGCCAATCCTAACACATCAGTCTGTATGAATTCTCTAGATATACATCCTTAAAGTTGACAGCATCTCCACGTCACTCACTCCGTTCAACTGTCCTGTTTTCACTTTAAAGTCTGGCAGCTAACTTTGAGTATTCTTCCTTCAGTAACAGTCCCCTCCTCGAAGAGTGTTGTTGTCTTTGCAACATGTATTAGATATGGTGCATTCACTGAAAATGGAAATTGGAAGAAAATCTGAATTGTTAGTTCTTATCCGGGCAACGGAAGGTTGCCAATCAAGGTGAAATCATCCGATTCCTGACACCAGTCGACTTTTCCTTTTATGTTTACTTCTAATAAATAAATTAAGAAGGTTAATGACATGAAGGCTACAAATAATACTAAGATTGTTGTTAATTATAATTATTAAAGAGAAATGATAAGTGATATCAACAAAACTATTTTGCACTGATTTATTGCCATGCATGCAACCAAAATGAGATCAGAGATTCTTTGTCAATATAAATAGAACAAATGCAAATAAAAAAGCTTTTATAAAAACCTCTGTACTCCTATTACCTGTTTACAGGCGTAACCACAGTACAAACAAGAAAACTGAGCTTTAATATCCAGAACAAACAATCTTTGCACTGATTTTTATAAAGACTAGTGAGGACTACAATGAAGAATTAACACTCAGCACGTTTTCTGCACAAAACAAATGCTTGATTAATATTTGTGGTCACAAGAACAGTTTGCCTCGGATAACAAAAATAAATTTTTATTTGTTTGCTAGTCTGGCTTCCACAGTGGGATGCATGATGTCTCCATTTGGGTTTCATTCAAGTTTTTTATTAACTTGAGCGTTTTCCAGCTACAACATTAATCCCGACTAATGACATTTCTCTTTTGTTCCAGAATGATCACATTTCTTCAGGAAAAAGTCAGTTTGTTACTCATTGTGCACGGAGTATTTATCACAGTTAATGGAGTGAAACCTTAAAATACAGCGTTGTGAGAAGTATTTACCCCCTTAAAGATCTTTTTTTTTTTTAGAAAAATACAATCTGAGTAAATACAAAATGCAGTGTTGGGAAAAAGCTTTCAGAACCAACCTGACCCTGTGTGAAATAGTAATTGCCTCCGGAACCTAATTACTGGTTTTTCCACCCATGGCACAACAAGCATTTATGACAACAGGTAGTGAGTCTTTTACATCACTATGGAGGAATTTGGACCCACTCTTCTTTGCAGAATTGTTTAAATTCACCCGCATTGGAAGGTTTCCCAGCGTGAATGGCCTGTTGAAGATCACGCCACAACATCTCAAATAGATTAAGGTTTGAGGTAAGTGAGGTCTGCAGAGCTTCAGGTGTAATTCTGGGTTTTTCTGTGACATCCTGGATGAGTCTTTGATGCATTCCTGGAGTAATTTTGGTAGACCAGGCACTCCTTGAAAGTTTTTCCACTGCTCCATGTTTTCATCAATTGTTGATGATGGGTTTCACTGTGGTTCTCTTAGAAACTGCTTTGCAACCCTTTCCAGACTGATTGATGTCAGCGACTATTTCTCATCTGTTCCTAAATGTCTTCAGATCAGGACATGATATGCTACTTTTTTAGATCTTTTAGCCTACTTCATGTCATCAGACAGGTCCTACTTAATTGATTTATTGATTGTACAAGTCTGGCAATAAACATTTAAGTGTACCACACAAATACAGTCATAATACATTTGAATATTACTAAAAAAGTCCATTTATTTCAGTAACTCAATTTAAATGAAACATTATATAGATTAATTCCACAGAGACTGATGTTTTAAAGCCTTTATTTCTGTTAATTATGATGATTTTTCCCTTACAGCTAATACAAACAAACCATTTAACATTAGAATATTACATCAGACCCATAAAAAACATTTTAATACAGAAATTTGGGCTTAATGAGAAGGTTATTTTCGAAAGGTACTTTAAATCTGACAAACGAGGCTCATCAGGCCACATATTCTAATTTCTTTAAAATTACTGTATATTTGAATGTAAAACTCACCAGATGACTCATGTGAAAAAGAAGACAAAACAGAAGAAATCTATAAGCCGATAAATCCTGTTCCACAGCACTAATCTAATTATCAGACTCCCAGTGAAAGACAAATACAACCACATGATTTGTATCAACTGCTGTTGGCCCCGATATCAGCAACAGGCTTTATTTTTATTATGATATACTAATTGATTAATAATTCAGTCAACTTTTTTTTTTTCTTGGGATTATGCTACCTTCAGGATTGACATGGCTTTATTCTTAAATTGCATTTGCAGAAGAAGCCCCCCGGGGCAGATTCCAGACCCTAAACTTGAGCTGAGGAGGTAGATCACGTTACAGCTTTCATCAGGAACATCTTCAAAAGATGCTGGGTGTCTCTGGCAAACACCAGCGTGCCCTAAAAGTCAACTCTTCACCACAGCTCTCTCACAAATCCTTTTCATCGACTTTGACATCGCCATCCAGTGTCTGATGCTTATCTGCGAACAAAGCCTGTTATCATCTCTGTCCATGTCAAGACTTGTGACATCCCATAAAGCGCACAAGGGCTCACCATTAAAACTCTGCTTTAACCAAACATCTCCTCCTTCCACAGAAAGTTTCTGCTATTCAGTCTGCATACTGCTGAGGTCTTTGTATTCACTTGGAACAAGAAACGCTGGTTTGATCTCGCATAATTTAAATTCAGCTCAACTAACTTAATGCTGCAAGCGGTCTAACTTTCCTCCCACACGTCCGCTTGGTGACTCCTCATAGCACAGAAGAGTGTGACAAAATGCAGTCAGGTTCTCATTTTAATGTATGCAAACTTTGTGTATCTGAAGGAATAACTCAGTTTGCACCCAGACCCAGAGAATAGTATTAGGTAGGGCTCCTAATAAGACTGCAACATTCACTAGAACACCAGCTCAGTTTTCCTCCAGAGAAGGACATTTTTCCTAGAAATTTGTGCCTCTTGCTTTGGACTGTAAGATGTCTGAGTCCCCCCCATGGACTCTGTTTGTCCTTCTCTTGCTGCCCTCATTGTTCTTTATAGTTGAGTTAGAAATAATTGAAACAGCTCGTCTTGAGGGAGCATGACAACTGTGTGGGGGTGCAAACATAAAGCTCACAAGTTCACGTAAACTGATGCCGTCTGATTGCTTAGATAAGCATTAGTTAAGTGTTTATTTGTTATTGCATCTTGTGTTTACACAGCAACTCAAATGTATTAGCTGAGTGTAAAAGGCCACATTCTTCTTCTTCATTCTATCAACATTACTTTGAAAAGCCAAAAATAATTTTGACCCAAGGCCTACAAATTTTTTGTAAAATTAAGATATAGTTCCCCCCCCACCCATGGTAGCCCTGGTAAAGATAAATGTCACACCTATACCCCAAGAAAACAGAAAATTAATAATTAAAACTAAAGAACAAATTGTTTACGGCCCAATAATTAGGTTATCTGTGAGTATGTTAAAACAATTTTTTATTCACCGGATTGTGGGACTTTTGGCCCTCGATAAGTAAACCTTGAGGACGCTGAATAAATATTGTTTGTCCAGCTCATATGGGAATAATCCAAAGATGCAAACAGAGTGAAACCATTCCATTCCAGGGTCCAATCAACAGTTGCTACTGGCTCACTCCAGCAGGCTAATTTTCTGCCTCTGTTGTTGCTCCTGGGGGAAACTTAAACCAAGATATTGTCTCTCTGGGGAATCTGCCAAACAAATGCCTTGTAACCACTAACTGAACAACAGAAAAGACAAAAATAATTAGTCTGGATCTTGAAAACAGCTAAAGGGCAGAGCTCCGCTTAAACCATGAAATGTGAGTAAATCTGGCCTGCCTCCACCTATTGCTGAGCTTTAAGAGTTACAGACAGAAATTATCAGTAACGATGTTCCCACAATATGCGTAACATTAAGCAAGGTCATCCAATCATAAACAAACTTTGTTTTCAAGAGTAAATCATCATATTGAAATAGAGACTTATGTGCAAATTTCATGCATTAAATTCCCAAAAAAATCCATGAAAGGCTATAATAAGCTGGTTGACTGGGAACAGCTAATTCTGCATGGCATGATTTAGAAAGCGCCAGATGCATGCCATGTTCAGAGCATGGCACAGCCCATTAGCAAGAGACAAACACCATGACTGAGGGTCTGGTGAGCCCCGAGGTCGTCATGAATATTCATGTGCACATGAACACACTGAACACAGAGACATCTCTTCACCATCAAAGTCAGCCTGTATTCAAAAACATTTCATTTCAATTTAACAGATGTGGCTTCAAATCTATGTTTCAGGCAGCTGGAGCTGCGCCAGACTACATCGTTTCATCTCGAGGGAAGAAAAGACAAAAACTGAATATCGACCAATAACTAGAAATTAATGCAAAATATATTTTTTTTCTTTTCATTTGCAGGGTTTCGCTCTCCACAGCATGACATTTGCCCAGTCTAACTTTAGTGACCATTATCTAAAGCAGTGTTGTTGGAATGATTTTGACGATTAAAAAAAAAAAACAAAAGTCAAATTTTCCCTGAAAAATAAAAATGTTGGAAAATGTTAAGTATAACAAAATATTTGTCTTTTATTAACCATGTTGCTTTCAGAGGAAACTGGACAACATCCAGCAACTTTCACACAAAAGCAGACTTAATTAGCTTGGATAAATACAGCAGGCATTGTCAAAGAGAGTGACTCATATCCCTGTTAGAATTATCTCTTTTGGCAGAAATCTGAACTTTGTTACATTTAAATACTGACTGTTTATTTTATTCCTAAGTAATCACAAGATTATTTTTGCAAAGAGTTATGCTGTGAAGCCCCGGAGGACTTTCAACTCAATGATTTTGACCTGCATGGCAAAACGTTTGGACACCACTGGTCTAGAGGAAACAGTCTCTTCCAATTCATTTGCAAACAATAAATAAAATAGTTTAAGCCTTACCTGTAATCTGAATATTTTGTAAAAGTCTGTAACATTCCAAAGTTTTGTAAAAGCAGCCTCTGCACTCTGTGACCCATAATCAGCAGGAAAACACGGATAATACCTGTCATGTTTGCCATTTTTATCATATGTGGCATGATATCACTATCCAACTTAACCGCAGTGATGGATTACATGCAACACAAAAAAAACTATTTTTTTGCAGGCTCTTCAGGCATTTTTGAATGTGAGACAATGACATACTGCATGGTTTGGCAGAGTGACACATTGCCTACCAGGTAATCAGAGAACGTGGCATTACCCAGAACAATCACAGGGCCTGAGGGGAGGCCTCGTGCAATGGCTGGAGACGATCTGTGGCATGTGTATTGTTCACAGAGGAAATTTATCTTACATACATTACAAGAGAACACGCTTGAAGATAGAAGTGTAAGCTCTAACCAGTGACATAGTCCTGTGGTCACATTTCAAACATGCCTGCAGGAAGTAAAATGGTCTTTCAGGTTTCCACTCAGCCGTTAAAGGAGTTCAACGAGAGGCATTTTTTACAGCTTTACTGATTAATGGGTAACTTTGGCCTAATGATGCATCAATACAGGTGAGATATTCAGACTTGTTAGTGATGTTGGGATTCTGTAGGACTTTACTAAAAGCAGGACTTTGAATATATTTTAAAAATGAACACATTTTGATCTGATACTAGAAGCAGATGTCTAGCTGCTTCTCCCCAGCTTAAATGTATCTACTAAGATACATCACTGCAAGCTTTAGCTCTATGTCACTTTGAGAACCAACTCTGATCTTAGATAGTCTTACATTGCTAAAACACGTTTGCTTTGTCAATCAGGTTTTTCTGATGGATTTTTTATAGTTAAAAATGTACGGCTCACTTACATAAAAGGATGCAACAATAACTATAAAAAAAGTGTTTCTAAATCATTTCTGAACATTGTCAACAGTTTCTTTTGTATGTTGGCGCATCATAAAAAAACCTTTTAATATGTGGGTAGAAACATGAACAAATTAAATGCATTTAAGTTCTGTCAGGTAATATGTACAGACTGCTGCTGAGTAAGGACTTTCCATGACCATCTTAGGCCATACACAGTCTATGAACACCACCAAATGGTCAGATCAAGGTTAACTGAAATGTTCATAAAATAAGGCCAACACTCTAGCCATGTCAGCCCCATGAAGCATTCAGCATGCTGAGGTGAATCTTCATCAGTGCAGACAGAGTGTCTGCATAGTGGAGCATGATATTAGGGACAGGTGATGCTGGATCATTAAGCCACATATCTTCTGGGAAACCCAAGCCAAGATACACAGTGGTGTAAGAAAAGGGCACTATGCAGCTGAAGCTCACCACAACTTGCATCCAACACCAAAAGTCAAGGAAAAGTTCAGGATATTTAGGCCACTACTTCAAATAACAGCTGACTTCAAATTGGATATTAATACTGATCATTACAACAACACTATTAACCTGCACCTCAGCTATTAAACATACCTCCTGTATTTAATCTCTATAATTAATAACTTTCAATCTTAACACTGTGGAGACATCAATGTTGCATAATAAAGTCAGTGTTTCAATCGGAAATTCCTATTTAGTGTTGGGGAATGCATTGAAAATGCAAATTCATAAAATCTAGAATATAATAGCCAACAATAATCGCACTGCAAACAGTCCTTTGCAATATGAATAATGCACACACTGACACTGCCTTTATCCTACAAAATACAGTCGCGATACAGTTTTAATTTGGCTTCTCTTAGTCACTTTCACACACGCTGCACTGCAATAATTCAGATACCATCAAATCCTACAATGCCAAGCAGAAAATAAAGCCAGAAATCTTCTGAAAATCAAATTATCTTGCTTCAGAAAGGGAAACTATATTTAAATTAAAATATCATTCTAACTCTTCTTTAAAACTAAAATCCCTTTGTTAGAAATTAAAATGTTCAGAATAGATGGGGTCTGCTGCATCAGTGCAACAACACGCGCTACAATTTCCATGTGAGGTCTTGCTGTTCCTGAAATAACTGTTGACTACAAGAAAAAGTAAATATTCCCAGGCTCTGTCCACAACACTCCTGAAGACAAAAACACAACAAAGACGTGGGGCATGAGAAAGGTGCCTTAGGAGACACGATGGGGGGGGGGGGGGGTAGACTAAGACTCAGAAAAGGGGGGAAGCAGGAAAAGAGCTTTTGTGGTGTTTAATTTCTTTGTAATGTGACCCCATGCGTGTTGCACCCCCTCTGCAGAATGTGGTCTCTCTGTGGTCTCGGGCATCAGGTGTGAGCAGCTGCTGTTTAAGCTCTGCAGACCAAAGAAAAGTGGGGAAAAAGAAGAAGGAAGAGCATCTCATTGGAAGGTTTTCTTTTCCTGTCCCTTTGGCACCGACCGGGATGCTGCCAAGACTTGGACTGTGGCCCAGGAGAGTGCCATGTGTCCTTACAGATGGGCCTTCTAAATATGAAGGGACATCATGTACAGATGGCCAATTTTGCCTGGGCATAGTTCAGAGACAAATTGCCAAATCTATTGAGGACTGAAGCACGACTAATGAACGTCTTGTTTTAAAACAAAGAAAGAGACTACATTCTTTACCTAACTTGAACACATCCCTGGTGTAATGTACTTCTCTACAAACATTGTGCATATGTAAGACGCTCAACTTAACGTGGGATATTTACAAAATGATGCAAACTCCACTTGCTTCTTCTTAAATCTCAACATTGAAAAGTTTATTTATTTCTATAATTGAATCATTATATTTGAAGTGTTTATTTCTGTTAGTTTAGAGGTTTCTGGGTTACAGATAATGAAATGACAAAATTACATAAGACCAATAAAGAAGATGTTTGAAACAGACATTTGGTCCTACTTAACAGTATGTCTGTGTACTCTACAGTTTCTGCACTCAGTATTTGGTTGGGGCTCCTTTTGCATAAATTACTGCATCAATGCGGTGTGGGATGGAGGAGATCAGCCTGTGGTTCTGTTGAGCTGTTCGTGAAGCCCAGGTTGCATTAAGCTTGTGTGCATTGTTGTCTGCTAATATTGTTCAGGTGCCATATATTCATACTCTGCATGCCAATATTATAGCCAACTGCATGGACTCTCACTGCCAGAGATGCCCCCATCAAACTTATATGACCAAGATGCTAAAGATCTCAGCATTTTGAGGATATCTTGATAAATGAATAAAAAGAAAAGTTTAAGGAAATGTCGCAACTGTTATTATAATTGTGATAATCACCAATAACCTGGCATTTTTTCCTGAAACTGTGCAGGCCCGATTGGAGGCTATAGATAGTTATTTCAGATATAAAGCAGAAAAGGATCAAACATGGTAAAAACTCGCCTCTGAATATTTCAAACCCCTTTCATACTGCTGCACAGAAATAATCAATCCTGTTCAGGCAGGGCAGCCAAATTCAATACCTGTGATTCAGACGCGCAAGCCTCAAAGCACTCCTGAGCAGAACAGATAAAAACATGATTTCTGTGTTTCAGGAGACTTTGTGCACATTTCTGAGGCCAGAACACCATCTTTCTCATGAGCTTTTTGTGGTTGATTGAGTTTGTTTAAATTAACTGTCTCCAATTTCTTAAAGTCTGATGATATGCTCTGAGGATAACACAAGTGAAGGATGTTTCAGGCAGCTCTTCAGCACCAGAAAGGCAGACGATAGAGAAGAAATTCCCTCCCAGAAGGTTTGATATCAAACTACAGAAGCAGCTGCTGGGTATAAAATCCCAGTCAGACATCAAACCTCCACTACACATGCAAGACAAGGCACCTGAAAGCCCTTCAACCGAGGCATAAGGGTGGTGGTCAGGTCTACTCCTGCCAGCTAAAATCTGTTTCTTTGATTTTCCTAAAGCATGCTTCGGAACATCTTATGAACCGCTTGCCTTAAAACACACAGCAAAACACAAATGCTAAGACTTGTTGAAATTATGTTTCTTGTTTGACTCTTCTATACCAACATTTCGTACCCAAACCTTTTGTTTTGTTATCCCTCAGAGCTGACCGAAGGCATAAGCGAACCAAGCCATTTCTTAGGGCCCCCAAACCATCAGGGGCCTCCCATAAATGCTTCAATTTTTTGCTCTCAAATACAGCAATTTCATATACAGCAAATAATAACCAATTATCCATGATTGCTTTTAAGCTCATCCAATTAAACTTGGCCGTCTCTCTCAGATTCAACCAGATCTGGATTAGGCCTGCTGCTATCGATGTAAAAATTAAAACTCATTTCAATGTTCAGATCGTGTAATTTTAATATTAAAGTCTTGTTGCAAGGTACAATTGTACAAAACATTTGTGAGAACATGAATGATTAAAAAGCTCCACGGTGGCAGGGCTTCGGGGGTGGATGAGATCCGACCAGAGTACCTCAAGTTTCTGGATGTTGTGGGGCTGTCATGGTTACTGCCCTGAGTGGGTGGTTCTTTCAGCAAATGGCATGTAATAGAGTCTGTATACTGTAGTTAACGATTATTTAATTACTAAATTAGTTTCCAATTATTTCAATAATTGATTAATCATCATTAATACAATTAATTGTTTCAGTCAGCGTGTGGTGATGGATTTTAACAGGAAGAGGGGCCCCAAACTAAATTCTGCTTGAGGCCCAACAGAACTTTGGGCCATCCCTGAACTCCATACTTCCTTTTTGCCCCGGTAAATAAATAATTTTGTACCCATTAAATTAAACTACTCCCTATTTACTTTGATACTGCTCTCCGTTTGGGCCATTTGGTAGTTGAATTATGACCCCTGATACTGTAGAAGCAAAATAAGCGGCAGATATAAACCGATGCATGCCGGATTACAACATCTATTCATCCATTATCTGAACCCGCTTTTCCATGCAGGGTCGCGAGGAGCTGGTTCCTATCTCCAGCAGTCAATGGGCGAGAGCTGGGGTACCCCCAGGACTGGTCGTTAAAACATCTCATGTCCTATTTCCAGCTCTGGATTCTACACACAATAAAACCTGTGCTGGGTTGATGCGGTTAGGACAGAGGTTGGGTAGTTTTAACCAAACAGTGGGTCAGAATTTATTATGACACATTTGTCTGGTTTTATAAATGACTTGAAGGAGCCTCGTCACTCTTCACACAAGGCCATCTGGAACTCTTCAATGACCTGATCGGACTCCGCTGAACATCTTCCACAGTAAGAAATTCAAAAGGTGATAAAATTCTACTGTATAATGAGTTCTGTTTACACCTGAGAATGAGTTTCTTCACTTAAAAGAACTTTAGCCTTTAATCTGCTGTGTAGTATGTGCAAACCAACATTCACACTTTGACCAAAGAATAGCCCATAAAGTTATCATAGAAAATATTATACAGATATCATACAGTATATAATGAGTTTTTCACATTATTATTTTTGGTCAAACCAGGACAGAATTATTCTAGACTGATTCAAAATAATCTGTGAAAATTTGGCTTTGTTAATAAAAGCAGAACATTCCTAGTTTTACCCAAATACAGGTCCTTCTCAAAATATTAGCATATTGTGATAAAGTTCATTATTTTCCATAATGTAATGATGAAAATTTAACATTCATATATTTTAGATTCATTGCACACTAACTGAAATATTTCAGGTCTTTTATTGTCTTAATACGGATGATTTTGGCATACAGCTCATGAAAACCCAAAATTCCTATCTCACAAAATTAGCATATTTCATCCGACCAATAAAAGAAAAGTGTTTTTAATACAAAAAACGTCAACCTTCAAATAATCATGTACAGTTATGCACTCAATACTTGGTCGGGAATCCTTTTGCAGAAATGACTGCTTCAATGCGGCGTGGCATGGAGGCAATCAGCCTGTGGCACTGCTGAGGTCTTATGGAGGCCCAGGATGCTTCGATAGCGGCCTTTAGCTCATCCAGAGTGTTGGGTCTTGAGTCTCTCAACGTTCTCTTCACAATATCCCACAGATTCTCTATGGGGTTCAGGTCAGGAGAGTTGGCAGGCCAATTGAGCACAGTGATACCATGGTCAGTAAACCATTTACCAGTGGTTTTGGCACTGTGAGCAGGTGCCAGGTCGTGCTGAAAAATGAAATCTTCATCTCCATAAAGCTTTTCAGCAGATGGAAGCATGAAGTGCTCCAAAATCTCCTGATAGCTAGCTGCATTGACCCTGCCCTTGATAAAACACAGTGGACCAACACCAGCAGCTGACACGGCACCCCAGACCATCACTGACTGTGGGTACTTGACACTGGACTTCTGGCATTTTGGCATTTCCTTTTCCCCAGTCTTCCCCCAGACTCTGGCACCTTGATTTCCGAATGACATGCAGAATTTGCTTTCATCCGAAAAAAGTACTTTGGACGACTGAGCAACAGTCCAGTGCTGCTTCTCTGTAGCCCAGGTCTGGGGAATGCGGCACCTGTAGCCCATTTCCTGCACACGCCTGTGCACGGTGGCTCTGGATGTTTCTACTCCAGACTCAGTCCACTGCTTCCGCAGGTCCCCCAAGGTCTGGAATCGGCCCTTCTCCACAATCTTCCTCAGGGTCCGGTCACCTCTTCTCGTTGTGCAGCGTTTTCTGCCACACTTTTTCCTTCCCACAGTCTTCCCACTGAGGTGCCTTGATACAGCACTCTGGGAACAGCCTATTCGTTCAGAAATTTCTTTCTGTGTCTTATCCTCTTGCTTGAGGGTGTCAATAGTGGCCTTCTGGACAGCAGTCAGGTCGGCAGTCTTACCCATGATTGGGGTTTTGAGTGATGAACCAGGCTGGGAGTTTTAAAGGCCTCAGGAATCTTTTGCAGGTGTTTAGAGTTAACTCGTTGATTCAGATGATTAGGTTCATAGCTCGTTTAGAGACCCTTTTAATGATATGCTAATTTTGTGAGATAGGAATTTTGGGTTTTCATGAGCTGTATGCTAAAATCATCCGTATTAAGACAATAAAAGACCTGAAATATTTCAGTTAGTGTGCAATGAATCTAAAATATATGAATGTTAAATTTTCATCATGACATTATGGAAAATAATTAACTTTATCACAATATGCTAATATTTTGAGAAGGACCAGTATATTGCTCTCACCAATTCCTCATGAATTTAATGTCTGGTATCACCTTGTATCTTGAGCTGGAAGCATAGCTAGCCTCTTAGTTTAAACAATGTCTTTGAGTTGAACACCAAACCAGGCTGCATGGCGGCACAGTCATGAAGGTCCAGGGTTCGAGTCCCGGCCTCTGATCTTTCTGCATGGGGTTTGTATGTTCTTCCTGTGCTTGCGTGGGTTCTATCTGGGAACTCTGTCTTCCTCCCACAGTTCACAAACATGACTGTTAGGTTAGCTGGTTAATTGTCCCTTTGGCATGAGTGTGTGTGTGTGTGTGTGTGTGTGTGTATGCATGGTTGTCTCTGTGTTGTCCTGTGATGGACTGGAGATCTTTCCAGGGGGTATCCCTCCTCTCACCCAATGACAGGTGGAGATAGGTACGCACACCCTCCCCCAACCCTGCATGGATAAGCAGGTATAGACAGTAGATGGATGAACACCTAACCCAGTATGGTAGATCAAACCATAAACCAACTGTACTGTGTTAAATAATCATCATTAGACATTTTTCCTGCTCAAACCTGAACAAATACATAGGATGTGTGTTATAAATGCTAATAATCTCAGCTAAAGTAATCAGATGAAATGTTTGTAAGGTGGGATTTGATTACTGACCACACTGACCTGCACACCTGCTGAATTAGCTGACATATGCCTAAACAGTAGACGGCGGCAGCATTATAATTCTACCGGGATCAAACAGCACACTCTGTTTAATGAAAACAATGAGCCAATACATTAAATTATGTGGCTGTCATGGTTGGCTATCACTCAGGCGAATGCCCTAATCCCATATGAACAACTGGAGCCAACAGCTGCACACTTCCCCCTGCATGCAGACAAGCCCATTGGTGGAGCGCGGGGCATTTCCAGGCGCTCAGCCACAGACCTGGATAAAGAAAGATCTGCCTCTATTTACTTAACTGATAGACGCACTTGGAAACCTTATCGCTCATTTCTAGTTCACAACCACCTCAAAGTTTCCAAAAGCAGATATTCTTATCAACGGTATAACCAGTGTCGTCATGCAAATGTCATTTTATCAGTTAAAGATAACAAGGAGACGAGACAAAGAGTTAGACTAAACAGTTTTTTGGGGGGGTTTCTGTGTCATCCTTTTAAACTTAAATTTATTAAACATTTGTATAACATAGCTACATCTCTAAACATTTATTTGATATTTATACTAGGGCTGCAGGTAATGATTATTTTGCTAATTGATTAATCTGTTGATTATTTTTTTAATTAATCATTAATAATCAGATAGCAAAAGGTGCTTAACAGGAGATATTTTTTTACAGAATTTGAACCAGGTGAAGCTAAAGCTATGCCACCTGAGCAGTTCTGGATAGAGCATATTTACAGACAAAGAAGATTTTTCATCCTAAACGCAAAATGTAGATATTTTTTGTACAATTTTGATTTATCCCACTGTTGCAGATTTGAGGCGTGGTCTCCTCACACAGCAACTAAATGTCATGACCCTGAGGTGTGTGGTTCTCAATTTCTTCTCTTTAAATGTTTTGACTGTTTCTTTGCTGTTATTATGTTCTTTATGTCCTGCTTGCTTTAGTTATTTCCTCATGCTTATTCTTGCTATCTGTTTTCGTCAATAGTTTATGCTTTTGTGTTTACTGTTCTGTTTTTTTCTGTTAGATTCTTCCTTGGGTTTCTTTATATTTCTGCCTGCTTTGCTCCATCTGGTTAATTAGCTCTCCCTCCTTCAGCTGTTCTCTATCTCTCTACCTCAGCTGCATCTCATTCTCTCTGATTAGCTCATCTGGTTTACCTGTCATTTCTCTATCCCTGACACAGTATATACAGGTCCTTCTCAAAATATTAGCATATTGTGATAAAGTTCATTATTTTCCATAATGTCATGATGAAAATTTAACATTCATATATTTTAGATTCATTGCACACTAACTGAAATATTTCAGGTCTTTTATTGTCTTAATACAGATGATTTTGGCATACAGCTCATGAAAACCCAAAATTCCTATCTCACAAAATTAGCATATTTCATCCGACCAATAAAAGAAAAGTGTTTTTAATACAAAAAACGTCAACCTTCAAATAATCATGTACAGTTATGCACTCAATACTTGGTCGGGAATCCTTTTGCAGAAATGACTGCTTCAATGCGGCGTGGCATGGAGGCAATCAGCCTGTGGCACTGCTGAGGTCTTATGGAGGCCCAGGATGCTTCGATAGCGGCCTTTAGCTCATCCAGAGTGTTGGGTCTTGAGTCTCTCAACGTTCTCTTCACAATATCCCACAGATTCTCTATGGGGTTCAGGTCAGGAGAGTTGGCAGGCCAATTGAGCACAGTGATACCATGGTCAGTAAACCATTTACCAGTGGTTTTGGCACTGTGAGCAGGTGCCAGGTCGTGCTGAAAAATGAAATCTTCATCTCCATAAAGCTTTTCAGCAGATGGAAGCATGAAGTGCTCCAAAATCTCCTGATAGCTAGCTGCATTGACCCTGCCCTTGATAAAACACAGTGGACCAACACCAGCAGCTGACACGGCACCCCAGACCATCACTGACTGTGGGTACTTGACACTGGACTTCTGGCATTTTGGCATTTCTTTCTCCCCAGTCTTCCTCCAGACTCTGGCACCTTGATTTCTGAATGACATGCAGAATTTGCTTTCATCCGAAAAAAGTACTTTGGACCACTGAGCAACAGTCCAGTGCTGCTTCTTTGTAGCCCAGGTCTGGGGAATGCGGCACCTGTAGCCCATTTCCTGCACACGCCTGTGCACGGTGGCTCTGGATGTTTCTACTCCAGACTCAGTCCACTGCTTCCGCAGGTCCCCCAAGGTCTGGAATCGGCCCTTCTTCACAATCTTCCTCAGGGTCCGGTCACCTCTTCTCGTTGTGCAGCGTTTTCTGCCACACTTTTTCCTTCCCACAGATTTCCCACTGAGGTGCCTTGATACAGCACTCTGGGAACAGCCTATTTGTTCAGAAATTTCTTTCTGTGTCTTACCCTCTTGCTTGAGGGTGTCAATAGTGGCCTTCTGGACAGCAGTCAGGTCGGCAGTCTTACCCATGATTGGGGTTTTGAGTGATGAACCTGGCTGGGAGTTTTAAAGGCCTCAGGAATCTTTTGCAGGTGTTTAGAGTTAACTCGTTGATTCAGATGATTAGGTTCATAGCTCGTTTAGAGACCCTTTTAATGATATGCTAATTTTGTGAGATAGGAATTTTGGGTTTTCATGAGCTGTATGCCAAAATCATCCGTATTAAGACAATAAAAGACCTGAAATATTTCAGTTAGTGTGCAATGAATCTAAAATATATGAATGTTAAATTTTCATCATGACATTATGGAAAATAATGAACTTTATCACAATATGCTAATATTTTGAGAAGGACCTGTATATTTGTTCCTTGCTGGGTCCTTCCATTAAACTGCCCCATGTTTCTGTTTCACCGTTGCCTCTGTTTTACTGCCTGGTCCTCTGCTGCGCTGTATGTCCTGTTCGTCCTATTTTATTTTTTAAAGAACACTTTTCCATTAGAAGTCTCACCGAAACGACCTCAGTCACAATCAGAAAGCTGTTAATCTGTCACAGAGCTCTTTTTTTAATGTCAAGTAATACCAAAAATAAAATCTTCAGCTCAATCTATCTTGACATTTGCCCCGGGTGTTTCTGATGAGAAAGTTATCCACAGATTCAATCAGATTTATGGTCAACTCTCCATATCAATTTTTTTACATAAACCCAGATGTTGCAGCCAAACATCTCAGGTCAATCAGCCATGGGAAAATAAATAAACCTGTTTTGTTTTAGTTTTTAAATTGGAGCAGGTATTTCAGAGGGTTTGATTTTAGAAGATCACAATTCACCTAAATCAGCTCTCATTGGAGTGAACAGAATAAAAGATGTGCATTTAGACAAGAAATGAGTAACAAAAGGTAAGCAGAGACCAGAGCTGCATTTTTATGAATTTTATGGCTAATTTCTGAAGTCCAGTTTTTAGTTTTGAGCTGCACATACTTATTTGAGCAAATTTAGATTTTCCTGTAAGAACTAAATTTGTCTAGTCTTGCTGTGGTGAGGGATCGTTAATTATTATTTATATTAGATGCTGAGGTGCCAAAAGCAGTCTATGTACAACTGGATGTTACTGTTTTACAGCAAAGACAAAATTATTATCAGTTACTGACTCCAGTAACCTGGCTTTACCATCTTGCATTCATAATTATCATGGTTAGCACAGTTAGCATTACAAACACAGCAGTCTCTGATTAAAGGTTCTAGGGCAGGGTGTCAAACTTCAGTCCTTAAGCGACAGTGTCCTTCAACTTTTAGACGTTTCCCTGGTCTAACACACCTGAATCAAATGGCTGAATTACCTCCTTATGCAGTCAAGTTCTCCAGAGTCCTGCTAGCGACTTAATTTGAATCAGGAGTGATGAAGCAGAGACCCATCTGAAGGTTGCAAGGACTGCAATTTGACAGGTGTTCTAATGGTTGTAGATTCATATTTTAACTCAAACTCAGCAACCTTATAAATGGACAGGAACTGAAAGCACAAAAGAATAAAATAGTGACTTTGCTGTACTCTATTGAGCATTCCTGTTATTTGCTAAAAGTCTTGCTCTCTCATGCTCTCTCACCAAATAAACCACAGATGTCTCAACAAGTCCTAGATAATACGGTTTCCTTTTAAATAGCTTCTTACATGTCGGTGCTTACTCTGTCTTCCGTTGAAACATTTCACAGATACTGAAAACATCTATCTTTGAGTCTTCCTTAATAACAGCTTCTACACTGAAAAGTGTTGCTATCAGCACGACCTGGTAGTGCTTACATATATTGTGTTCACAGGGCAGAAAAAGATCAGACATTTGTGTTTTTGGTTGGTGGATCACCATTCAGGGATGAATTTAGGGTTGAACACTTTAATATAAGAGCAAGATCACATATTAACTGCAAATTGGCCCTTCTTTGTAGGTGGTTAATATTTTTTTTCATTGAAAAACTGAATTTAAGCATTTGTCTTTGATACAACAATAAACCTCCAAGACAGAATAAAAACTGATTGACAACCTGTACATTAAAATGTTTTTGCAATGATCCTTAGGTTTTTGAGTTTTGGGTTTCTTCATTTTTCTGTTTTCTCCATTTCCTTGTATGTTTTGCCATATTTAGTATTCTTTATTATTAGATATGTCACCTTCCCAGTTCATTCCTTTTTGCTTAGATTTCTAGTTTATTCTTGTGTTCTAGAGTGATTTATCTATTACCTCTGTTAGATCTGTTAGATATTTTTCTTGGGCTCCTCTATGCCCATTAGTCTCCTCCCCTCCTCAGTTCCTCTGCCTTCCTCTGTCTCAGCTGTTCCACATCTTCACTTTAATGCTCACACCTGTTTGCCATGTCTTTCTCTACACTTCCCTCAGTATTTAAGCTTACGGGTTCCCCTTGTTTCCTGCTGGATCCTCCCGTTCCACTTCTCATTAATGTGCCTGAGACTCTGCCCGTGTTTCTTGTCCTGTTTTCCTGGTGTCAGGGTTAGGGTTAGTCTTTCTTTCATAAGTTCAGTCTTTTTAATCTTCTTCTTATAAAAGGAACTAAAGACGAATTCAGGCTAAACACTTCAAAACCAAATAAAAACTTTTATCCCACTGAAATATTGTCCTAAAACGAAATTCATCCTGAGTCATGTCCACAGTTTGTACCTAATTATAAGCATTTCACCCGTTTCTTCTTTCATTTCACGATCTGTAAACAAATCATTTCACACCTATAATGACCAGCAGCCAACAGAAAAATATATGTAGGAATGTATTTTATTGTCTGACTTGTGATTAGTGTAAGTGGGCTTTATGGTAACAGCATAAAGAACTGCCCGTCTGTGTACTGATTGCAAAAGCTACTTTACCCACAAAGAAAGCAACTTTATCAATCCCATCCTGCCTCTAAATGCAGTAATGGATGAAGCCATGTTTTGTTAAAAATATTTCATTACGGCATGGATAAAAAAAAAGCCTATCCTCCCTGCGTCTGCTTTCCTGTCTGCGCATGTCAACATAAAAGCTTTGCCATCACAGAGATTTACTGCATGGCTCACTCACCCATTATTACAGGAGAACATGACTATCATGCTGATGAACACTGGACTCTGGAATCAATAGCAGTGTGTGTGCGTGTTTGTGTCTGTAAGCATGATGCAGCTACCAAGCTAAATGTTTGGGTTTCTCCTCAGGATGAGTTCATTTCCATACAGGAGAAACGCTTTTAGCCTCGAACTGTGTTTGACTAAGTGCCCTTCAGGGTTCATTAGGGAGTAGGTCAGTTCAGACAGTGCCTGATTTAAGTTATTTGGAGGACCAGGCTCTCTGTGAGTGGCCCCCAACCTAATCCAGAAACAGACAGCTTACTCCCTCTCCAGAGGAGGTAGAGGGCAGATGAGGATTTAATAGAGGTAACCCAATTAAGACAAGGCTGATGGAGTAAAAACATGGGTTTAGGAGAAAAAGAGGGATCAGGACAAGACAGAGAGTGTTGTTCCTTTGGGAGATGCCACAAAGAGAAAGAGGGTTTCCACTAGATTGGGAAAAGTTTAAATAGGAGGTTTAATACTTTATCATTTAAATATAAAATGCTTTTCTTGTATTAAAACATTCTTGGACTTAAATAATCTTCTTAGGAAGGTATTTGGGTTTTATTTAATTCGCTTTTACTTTACACTGTCAACGGAGAACAAATAAGACCCCGTTGTAAGAACTGATTAATTGTGCAGCCCTGTGAAGCATTTTTAACAGAAATATCCGCTGTCTGTGTTGGCATAGTGATGGCATGGGCCTCCCGTTTACAGAGGCTACTAGTCCTTAATGCAGGGGTCCAATTTCCAACCTTGGGACAATTGGTGCATCTCTTCCCTCCTTGTCTCTCTGAACATTTCCTTTAAGAGCAATGTCTATAAAAGCCTGTAATGTCACAAAAAAATAAATAAAAATACACTGCTCAAAAAAATAAAGGGAACACTTGAATAACATATCCTAGATCTGAATGAAATATTCTCATTGAATATTTTGTTAATAATGTCCTGCATTATGAGGAACCCAGGGCCAACCGCACCAGAATATGGTCTCACAAGGCGTCTGAGGATCTCATCTCGGTACCTAATGGCAGTCAGGCTACCTCTGGCGAGCACATAGAGGGCCATGCAGCCCTCCAAAGAAATGCCACTCCACATCATTACTGACCCACTACCAAACTGGTCCTGCTGAAGGATGTTGATGGCAGCAGATCGCTCTCCACGGTGTCACATGTGCTCAGTGTGAACCTGCTTTCATCTGTGAAGAGCACAGGGCGCCAGTGGCGAATTTGCCAATCCTGGTGTTCTCTGGCAAATGCCAAGCGTCCTGCACAGTGTTGGGCTGTGAGCACAACCCCCATTTGTGGACGTTGGGCCCTCATACCATCCTCATGGAGTCGGCTTCTAACCATTTGTGCAGACACATGCACATTTGTGGCCTGCTGGAGGTCATTTTGGAGGGCTCTGGCAGTGCTCCTCCTGTTCCTCCTTGCACAAAGGCGGAAGTAGCGGTCCTGCTGCTGGGTTGTTGCCCTCCTACAGCCTCCTCCACATCTCCTGGTGTACTGGCCTGTCTCCTGGTATTGCCTCCAGGCTGACAGACACAGCAAACCTTCTTGCCACAGCTCGCATTGATGTGCCATCCTGGATGAGCTGCACTACCTGAGCCACTTGTGTGGGTTGTAGAGTCCGTCTCATGCTACCACGAGTGTGAAAGCATCACCAACATTCAAAAGTGACCAAAACATCAGCCAGAAAGCATAGGTACTGAGAAGTGGTCTGTGGTCCCCACCTGCAGAACCACTCCTTTATTGAGTGTCTTGCTAATCTCCTAAGATTTCCCCCTGTTGTCTATTTCATTTGAACAACAACATGAGAAATTGATTGTCAATCAGTGTTGCTTCCTAAGTGGACAGTTTGATTTCACAGAAGTTTGATTTACTTGGAGTTATATTGTGTTGTTTAAGTGTTCCCTTTATTTTTTTCAGCATATATATTTTTGTTTTCATGTTAAAGGAAAGTATTTACTTTCTGCTGTCACCGCATTCATGTTTAGAAGGAGAGACTGCTGCAAAGTTAATGACTTGATGACCATGACTTAATGCAACAGGCTAGGGTTCCTCAAATAGAAAACGTTCATTAATTTGCATTAGAAACTGAATTGGCCTCCACTATATTATAACTAGTATCAAATGGGAATGTTTTTTTAAATTGAATTTAAATCTGTGTTCTGCACATATGTTTGATCTGTTTGGTCTTGTAAAATGCCTAGAAATAACATATTTATATTTTATTGGCAGAACATCACAGAATAAAATTATTTAACAACAAATTATTGAACACTATAAGCAAAGAAGGGCGTTTCCATTTCAGTATGCCCAACAATAATCAGCACAAATGCAACACCTAAACAAAATTCAGATTACATGCAATTATATTTAAGTTAAACATGGAAAAATAACAATTAAAAACTCTTGAGTTTGTATCTTTACCAAATATAACCCAAATGACTGGAAGATGTGAAGCTGCTGGAGACTTTGTCCATCATCAGAAATATGCAGAAACCTTCGGCATAAGAGATGGAGAAAAGTTAAAGAAAGATCTGGTGCTGATGCAAAGAACACTGAGGTAGAGTAACCCCCTCGTTTTTAAAGCATTTGGGTTAAATTCAAATTTGCAAAGCCTATCTAACAGTTCTCTGACTTGACAAGAGAAAGTGAACCAAAAAGTTAAAATCAGTGATTAATTGACATCTTCAGGAAAACTATAGAAAAACATAAACCCTTCCTTAAAATACCTGCTAAATATTTTTTATGATAAACAAATTAGAGGCTGAATATTTTTTAGAGTCGGCAGCAAAATGTAAGAGGTGAGATTACAAGCATGTATTTTTACTAAAGTTTGAGTTCAGAAATGAGTCACTGTAGACTCCCCTCTCCCAAAAAAACCTTTCTGAAACCAAATTCAGCTGTCATCTTGGATTATTTAGATTCACAATGGACAAAAACAACAAGCAAATAGACCTCAAAGTAATTCTGAAAATGAATAATGCTCCAGGTGATTGGTGAAGAATAGCATCACATGAAGGGGAACCCAGCTTTACAAGACTCAGTCAATTACGTAAGGAGAAGCATTGCCCCATGAGATTTTTCTCCTTATATAGAATCACAACTTGCAACATCATGCCTATCCCTGTACCCAGTATAAGGTTCTTTTCCAACTCCGTCTGCAAGATTCCCAGACATTCCAGCAGAAATGATCCCTACACGGAGCTCTGGGTTGACTCAGATAGAAAAGACAACTAAACGATTTACATGTGGCTGAAAAATGAAAAGAGAAAAAATCTCCACATTTGGATGTCTTTTGATTTTGATTAGGGATGCACGATATATCGGCATTAACATCGATATTGGCCGATGTTAGTAGTTTTTTTTTTGTTTTTTTTTTACATATCAGTCCGATAAAAGTAGGCCGATATTAACAACTGATGTTTATTTCCATATTGCTGCTGTTTGTGTTTCTGGAGGGTGAGAGGGGAGGGTTGGGCATGTGGTATTTGTTTGAACATGTGACAGTGATGTAGTGCAGGATTGTGGGACGTTTAACTAAAGCAAAGAAGCGATGTCAGTGGTGCAGTCATTTTGCACGGACTTGTCCAATAACCCAACCCTAAGACACAAAAAAATCTTTATTACTTTCATAAAAACTTAAAAAAATTCCACTTTTAACTCGAATTAGCATAACAGTTCAGTTGTGCATCAGTTACTAACCTATTATTTTGTGACATGACAACAGCTTTTAAACTAATTTTGCAGTTGAAGTGGTTACTGGACAAATGACTTCTCTGTTTGAAACATTGCAAACTGAATACATTGCATACCTTAAATGCCCCTTTGGCATTTTGTAGCTTTGTAGTTTATAACAGACACTTACATCTATTTGTACTAACCAGGGAGGCTTTCATTCCTAATGTGACAACCAACAAAATAATGTTCCATATTTTACTCATGATCTAATGATCTTTGTGACTCCACTGCCAGATATATGCCAGCAGAAGGTCACTCAGAGTTAATGTGGTTTTATCAAGGGCCATAATCTGTCAGTTTTATCAGAGCCAAATATGAGGAGACAGAGTGTAATACAAAGATAATAATACACAATATATAATAACATACAATATTGGATCTTGAACCCTGGGATGTTTGGGGACCCCCAACTTTCTTAGCTGAAATTCCAATTTAGAAGAAATTCTTGGTGTAAATCCAACAGGGAACTCTGAAAGTCCAACTTCCAAGTACAAGGAAAACACCCTATTAATGTACCACTGGTTTAATTAGAAGTGCTAACAAACAGTTTTGTGTCTGAAACTTTCACCAGGTTTCACATGCATGGCAGCCATATTTGATACTGAAGTTGGCGCTGTTTGGACAACCCTGACTTTCTTAGCTCGAATTCCAACCAGTCTGTGTTGTTGCATTTCTGACTGGGAACTCTGAAAATCTGACATCTGACTAGAAACAGGAGGTTTCCATTTGCCTGATCACTGAGCATTTTAATAAGGATTCCCCTGGTTTTGAACTTGAACCTTGAACAGTTTGATTTCATTCGCAGATCCAAGTTTTGACTTCAGACGTAACTGAAACAAAGCAAATGTTGCTGCCAGCACTCGTTCCCACTCCCACTGCCATTCCTCGGGAATGATCTCCACTGTACATTCTGACGTAACAAAGGTCAGTCAGCCTAAACAACTCAGACAAACCCAAACAATTACATTTACATCACAGGTAATTAATTCTCAATGACCTGCAAATAGTTGTTAACGTTGATTCCAACATTCCTAATTTTAGCCCAGACAAAGCAACACAATTGCATGCATGATACTGAGCTGTGCAGAATGTGTGTCTCTATATGATTTTAAATATTTATGGGTTAGGACTGCAGCTTGGTTCAGTAAAAACATATTTCAGTTGCAGTCTTAAATAAAAGAGTCTGAGCAAAAATATAGAATTTCCTTGATTTTGCAGAAAAGATCTACTCTGACTGGTTCCCAAGACGCAGTGAAGAAGAAGAGGCATGCACAAGCACACACATTATCAATATACTGAGTGTAAAACATGCCTGGTTAAAAACCCCAAACTGTGCATGATACCTCAGCTCATTGTGAGACCTGGACTCGGATTTTAGCCCTGCGGTCTCCATCATGAACCGTCGTCCTTTAGATGTCCAAGCAGGCGCAGTAAGGCTTTAAGAACTTCTCCAGACTCCAGTGCACAAGGTCACAAGCCTTTAAAAACCGCCATCACATGCCAGAGTGTGTTTAAACTCGCTTTTATCGGCTCAGGCCAGGTCTCGGACGGTTAATGAGCAACATCAATTACGCAGTGATTAATTACACCTTTAAGGTTTTTTGTTTTTTTAAAGCGGTCTTTAGATGGAAAAAAAAAACTTCAAATTAAAAGTTAAGCAAGAACAAGCTGCACCGGCTGTATATACCTGCTTATCTGTTGGTTATTATAAATGAAAAGTTCAAAAGAGACATCATTTAGCACATGCGTGGAAAAAAACACGTAGGTATTGAACGGTTTCGATGGGTTTGCACATTAACACTAAAAAATACATGTCAGAGCATCCCAAAAAAAAAAAAGCTAAAGGTCCATGAAAACTCGCCGTCTGTTCTCCGGTTTAAACTTTTAATAAAAATATTAAAAGAGGAGTTTAAACGAGGTTTAACTCACCGCTCCGGTTCAGCAGGCAGATACGAAGTAACAGCAGCAGAAACGCTCCTCGTAGGAAAGCCATGTCTTCTCTTCTCTTCTCTCTCCTATCCAGTCCAACACAAACTGAACACAAGTGGAATCGGTGTGGAAGAGAAGTTCGCCAGCAGCCCGGAGGAGACAAGAGGAGGAGGAGGGAGGAAGGAAGGAAAAGGGGAGGGGACGCTCCTAGTCTGCCGGGGTCCTCCTCCTATTTGTGCAGCAAAAATCAGCTCATCTGTGTTTCTTCTGCTCCAAGTTCATACAGCGGACGTTTCTTCTTGGAAGAAAGTCCTCAAGGTTGTAATTAAATATGGCTGCCTTATCAGGCCAACACCTTTGAGGTCCTGCTGGCTGCATTCAGCTCAACTCAGACAACTTATTTCTTCCCGTATCGGATAAAGACGATCCATTTAGACTGGGTCCGATTTTAATTCTGCAGATGCAGAATGTTTTATTTATAACAAAAACGTTCTGCCTCATAAGGTGTATCTTTAAACTAAGGGAGTTGGTTGAGCGCCCCATAACAACTACAAACCTGCCATTGTCATAAAGTGGTTTGCGGTCGGACCAAAGTGCAGACAAGAGCTGGGCAGCAACGTGTTGTAAAAGGTCTTCAGATGCAAAAACTTACAAGAATGGTTCTGCAGGAACATGGAAAAACTCAGCACAAATACATGGTAGAGAACGGAGTATGACAAACACAAGGAACCAGCCACGAACAGAGACACCAAACCAACTAATATACTGGGGCAAGACAAAGGCAGGTAATCAAGGGAACTGAGAACAGGTGCGACAAGGAGGCAGAGGAGCAGAAGGAACAGGTGAAACAAATAAACAATAAAGAGAAACCAAGACCTAAGCAGAACAATAGACTAAGATAAAATAACCAAAACATAAGAAACAGAGGAACTGGAAGGAACAGAAGAATAACAAGAACTTAAGGCCTAAGCAAAAGGAAACCCTGACTACAAGTAAACAAACAAACACTGATAGAAACAAACTGAGAATGAAGCAGAGGACTAGAATAAAAGTCAACAATAACTCAAGCAGACCTAACAGGAATCAGAACTGGAACACTAGAAACTAAACATAAAGAACTAAGCTAGACAGAACAGAATAAGAACACAGAAAGGGAATAAAGACGAGGAGGAACAGAAAACAGACTAGAAAAACAAGAAGTGTGCACGGTGAAAAAGAATACCAAACCATAAATAAACACAGAGATATTAAAAGAGGAGCTAACGAATCCAGGAGAACAAAGGACCCTAATACAGAGACTAATCAATAATAGAACCATACAAAGTTATAAGGAAACAACCATAAGGAAACTTAATGAGGGAGGAGAACAACAAAACACCAGGAGGCAGTAGAGGGAGCAAAACAAACTAAAAAACTTAATAGAAACATCTAGACGAAATAAACCATCACAAGAAACCATAAAACAAAGTCCAAAATGTCACTCCGTGACAGCCATCTTCTCTAAAGCTCACCATTACACAACTTTTCATTTTTAAATTATATTAAAATAAACAAAGAGTAAAAGCAAGACAATAATTTGTGCTTTTTGTTTCTGAGTGACTGAACTCTGGGAGAGGACTTCACAGATTCAGCAGGAGCACCAGGGCCTTCATCCTGGACTTGGACTGGATCTTTACCCTCATTGGAGTTTTGTTGTCTGGTTCACATGTGTTTCATAGATCTGCTGGAGACTTAGGACCATGTATCTTGAGGTTGTTTCTTGTAAGGGGTACCTTGGTTGCTTCACAGGTTATCCGTTTGTTTCCTAAAGCAAGAGTTGTGTCTGCGTTCTCGGCACTAAGTTCAAATTGTCCCCAGCGTGATTTGAACTTTGCTTTCCTAATTGCCCCTGGTCCTGTTTTTTTTAGTTCATTGATAGAATCACAACGTGTAGTCGTCAAGCAGAGGGTGTCCGGTTTCCTTCTCATCTTTGCTTTTCGCAGATGACGCAAATACAAGCAGCTGAAATCAACATCCTGGTTAGGGTGCAGCTTGGAGTAAAGCTGCTGCACCACCGCATAGATAAAGTCAGCTGAGATTATTTTGGTCTGATCAAGGTGCCTTCTGGGCACCTCTCAGTGGAGGATTTCTGAGCACAGCGCCTTCTGTAGAACCAAGAAGTTGTTGGATGATGTCCAGGGATTTCTGGGTTTCTTTCCTGGACCTGAACGCAACCTGATTGTTTCCTTTTCCCTGCTACCACTTGGTCTTTTCATGTTTGGATGTTTTCAAGGCTGCAGTTTCTCTCGCTGAGAATGACTGTGAAATCAGCCAGGGAAATAATTGTCATGCATAGCTTGATATCTCGCTGCTGACTACCCAATCAGCAGTATCAACCGAGCTGGACTAAGCATGTGCTCATTCACAAAGCGTTTGGTACTTGTATAGAGATCTGACAGATCTAATACTATGGCCATGATCTAGTGTGAAAACAAGTTTCTTATATTTGTTTGTTGGGCTGCTTTGTGTCGTAAAGGTTAGCACTGTTGCCTTGCAGCAAAAACGTCCCACATCCTGGCCTGAAGTCCTTCTGCATGGAGTTTGCATGTTCTCCCCTTGAATGCAGGGGAATGGTCCTCTCCAGGTACCCACAGTCCAAAACCATGACTGTTAAGGTTTACTGGTTAATCTACATTTTACTGGTTAATCTACATTTTACTGGTTAATCTACATTTTACTTGAATTACTCGGAATGACTGTTTCCGTGCACGGTTGTTGGTCCTGTGTGGATGGATGGATGGATGGACAACAGTCATTGCACAGTTTAACATGCTTTTAGAATCAAAACAGGTAAAACCAAATCAGAAATTGACCCAATTGTTTTATTATTAGATATTAGTGTAGACATATTTCATATGGTGAGGTGGACAAGCTGGCTAGGTTTGTTTATATATGTAGTATGTACTTACGTACTTATGTATGTATGTATGTAGGTATGTATGTATGTATGTATGTATGTATGTATGTATCTATGTATCTATGTATGTATGTATGTAGTACATATTATTTCCTTTGTGCTAAAAAAAATGGAAATAAATAAAACCATTTGTGGTTTCAAAGTCCAGAAGTGACTGTGTTGCCTTTCTGGGGTTGTAACTTTGAGATATTAGCTTTCAAAAACCCAAATATCTTTCAGTTCTAAGCCTTAACCCTAAGCTAAGTGGTGGCTCTGGAAGTGACCACATGCAGAGTGCACAGTGCCATGAGCTCTAACGTCAGTCAAATAGTGCAAGTACCAAGGCTGATCTATCATGGACTGTAAAGAAGAGCTAATGACAAGCTGTGACATACCACCCTCTTGTTGTTTCCACAACAGTAAAACTCACAGCTGATTGTGATTGTATAGAGATTAGAACATGCTAGTATCTGTTTGTCTGAGACTTTCTGCTTGGACTTCAGATAATTAAAGAAACCTTTACTGTGTGTCCTTTGAGGAACTGATGCAGCAGTTGCTAATATTAAACAAGAGATTACAGATTTGACTTTGTATAAAATAGAATGGGGGACCTGCACTGTTTTTTGGACTAGTAGTTTATAAAATAGACGGTTTCTGAACTACTCTGAGCAGCAGCTGTGCAAAAAAAACTATGCCACATTCAAAGTCACTTAAATCTTCTTTCTTCCACATCCTGAGGCTCTGTTTAAACTTCAGTAAGTCGTCTTCACCATGTCTACCTAAACTTATCGCCTAAATGGATTGAGTTGCTGCCATGTGTTTGGTTGATTTGCCATTTGTGTTAACAAGCATTTTCACTGAGAGCATTTAAGTTTACTAGAAAGAAACTGTCTCTTCAGTCTTTTCAGACATTTTGAAAGCTGCTCTCTGTATTTAACACTAATTTGCCCAATATAAACATTTTCTGTTTTTGTGAGTATATGTCTTATATGTCTTATACTGTGACTTCCCAGAAGTACTTGGTCATCCTGATTTTGAGAAGCTTCCTTGACCATTTTATTCAAGTCTATCTACTAAATAGCTTCACTTAGACTGAAATATTTTGTTACAGAAACATTTTTCTTTATATATCTAATATTACCTAATATTACTTAAGCATGTAGTTATAAATTAGCCAACATTGCTCTGATAACAGAGGGACCCATAGCAGCCACCTAAATATTAGTGTTTCTCATACATCCAGCTTGCCTACACGTTTCTCTAATAAACATCTAACAAATATTTACCTCATTTGAAAGAGCATAAATAACAGCATCATCAAAACTTTTAACATAGAACTAAATGGGATTAGATGAGCCACCATGGCACAAGAAATACAGCATTAAAACAGAGGATCGGTCTAAACATAGATACAATGGAACCAGTGAACGTGTAACATGAGCAGGTTTCTGGTGCTTTTATCAGTGACTGAAAAGGGTCACCTTGGATAACAGCTGCAGGAAAAAAAGGCTCCTTGGAGTTTGTCACCCGGCTGGCCGGTCTTCATCACATGTGGACACTAGTCTAAAGTAAATATGCAGATGGGAATGTTTGGTAAGGAAACAATAACTGCTGGTCATAGGGTTACAGAAGATGGTGGCCACACAAACCTCAGGAAAGTTGTTGGATGAAACCAATCAAAATCTTTAGCGAAAAAAAAACTGTAAATATGCAAATGAATCTCCCTGTAGTCTGAAATTAGGCTTAGACAGAGCCCTCTTCTGATAAATATGTGTAAAAGTCCATCAGATAAATTAATCTTTTATCGCAACAGCATAATGTCACACTGAAACATTTAGAAACAGTCAAATTTATTCAGTTGGGAAACACACCATGTTATGACTGGTCCTGACACCACGATCAATACTGGTCTCGAGTGCCACAACATCAGAAAAGAGTATAAGAGCAAAAGTAGAACAAGCACTTTGGATGATCTGTGTGCAAAGAAGAATAATCCCTCTCTATATTCCCCCACCAGTGAGGTGTTATATGAGAAGACTAAACGCTGTCCTGCCGGGAGTTACAGGGTTAACAGCAGGCGCCCCAATAAGAGAAGTACACAACATTCATGTGAAAAAATATATTTTTTAATGTGAGATTCTTTATGTACTCAACAAATCTGCCTTAATTAAAGGTTAACTTTTTCTTCCTGTTTTAAATTGTGAGATTTTGCTATTTCCCCGTCGAAAAAGATGACTGTTATGTTCATTGGTCTCTTTATTGGAGATGGATGGATGGATGGATGGACGCCTCTTTACATATAATTTATGACCTTTCCATAATTTTCTTTTCAACATAAATTGGTACTTTACTCTTGAAGGAGTAAAATTGTTTTGATTCTGTATTGTTTTAAATTAAGCTTTAGAATCACTGTTTCTTTCTGTTGAAAACCATAGACTATGTTCAAGCTATTTAATACCTTTCATTAACCCAAAACCCTCCAGATTTAGCAAGATTGATGACCACAACTCAATACACAAGCCTCCCAGACCAACCCCCATCTCTTGATCATTTATGAGGGTAACAAATATATGAATCATTACCCAATCAGCTTTCAACTCCAAAATAATCCCAAAGAAAGCCTGGGGCCAAAAAGAGGACAGCAGCTGCACATGTGTAAAAGTGTGTCTAGCACTGCATATGAGGGAATATTTGGTTTGGAAATAAGCCAGCTTCTCTGCAGGAAATCTTCCTGCACTTCTATCTACCTCTTACTCATGAGATGGTTTTTAACAGGCTACCCCTAAAGGAGCTTTTTCAACCCCTCTGCCCACACATTTTCTCCTCTTTTTGTTGAAATCACAAGCTCTCTCTCCACCAGCTCTGTTCCCTTCAGCACAAACCCTGCCCTAGTTAACCACATTACTGAAGCTTACCTTCTCTCAACTGAAAACATTGTTATTGAAATGTAAAAATGTATCTTTGCAAATGTAATTCTTTACAAATATGCATCATTTATTATGTTGGAAAATAACCTCATTGTGATTTTGTTTTGTTTTCCAACAGAAAGATTTCTTTTTTGCGAGTGCCTGCAGGAATGTGCAAAAGTAACCCTTGAAACCTTTTACATTTTGTCACCTTACAAACACAAAACATAAAAAGTGAATGAATTATTGGGAATTCATTTAAGAGACAAACAATTTGTGTTTAATTGTAAAACGGAAGGGATGTAATGGGTGCTTTTAGGTTTTTACAAGTAAGAATGGCTGTAATAACAGTAAATATTGTGATACACATATCCCTATTTTCCTTTTTCCTCTCTTACTCATTTGTGCCTCCTTCACTCTACATCATTCTGGGTAATGTCATTTGTGTCCAGTGTGAGCATCCGCTGCCGTGAGACTCTGTCCAACTGGCTAAATATTACATTAGCATGAAAAATTAAAGTTCATAATACTTGGAATATGTTAGCCAACAATTATTGCGCTCCAAACAGTCCCTGGGAATATGAATATTGCAGACAATGATGATTACATATTTGCGATATATTGTGCAGCCCTAGTCGCTTGTTGATCCCGGTCATAGAAGACAAACTGTACAACTATAAAATTTTTCAGAAATCTATAATCAGTCTAGCCAGACAGAGGCTTCAAGGAACAAGAGGTTAAAGAAAACAGAGGTAACAGCTGGTCAGGAACAGGAAGTGCAAAGCAATCACCTGTTAACGTCCGGCCTTTTATCACCCCCAAAGAGATTAGTCTCCACACATGTTCTGCCACACAGAATATCCTTTATATGAACATATTCAATCCATCACTTGAAGCAGAAGGTCTGCAGAGTTGTGACAGCAAATTTTCTGGCCCATCATTCAAGCAGTGCCTTTCCTTTTTGCTTTGGTGGCCTCTGAATCACAATCGGTGTTGTTTCAGGTCTGTTTCCTTGGGAATGGTGCAGACAGCCATATGCTCCAACTGCAACAGCTGGTACGACCAGCTACTTCTGCTCACCTGCCACGCAAGAAGAACTCCTCCAGGAGAGCGTAACAAACTGAAGGTTCTCAGCCCTCCCTCTGAGCCGGCGCCCCAACAAAACAGGTGCTTCCATAACTCAACTTTGACTCACTGTTCTGTCAGAAAATTGTTTGTGAACAGACTCAGGTCCATTTCATCTGCGTCACCCTTTTTGTTTTTTTGTTTTTTACCAAAAACAATCCTGTTCTATACATTTAATGACTATTTTTCAGTTTTGATTCTATTTCTAAATGCTTTTCAAGATCTAAATCTTTTGTCAATAAAACTATTGCAATTATAGCATAGTATTTCATTTTGTTTTATAAAGACAATTTGACAGCTGTAGTAAAATATAAGACACCACAATGGATTCCCGGTTTAAGGCCAGTTAGGGTTTCCAAAATTATTTCTATTATTTGCTAAATGAGAGTGAACGTTTTATTATTATATTAGTTTACGACCTTCTTTAGAAGTTTGTGTACACAGATTACTCTTGCATTTAAACTATTTGGGAAAGCCGGGAAGATGATATAAGCTTCAGGTTAATTCCCAACATTAGAGTTAAAGGGAGGAACATCCGTGAATTTATTTTAAGGAAACACCTGAAACAAACTTCTCTGTTTAACATCATGTAAAAATCTAAAGAAAAAATTAGCCAAAACATTAGGAAGAGAACTGTAGACTTTCACAAGTCTGGTTCATCCTTGGATTGTAATTCCGGATGCCCGAAGGTGCCCCGTTCCTCTGTTCAAACATTTATATGCAAGCAATAAAAGGCATGGGAATGTCCAGCTGTTTTACCTTCCAGTGAGGAGGCTGTTTCTGTGTCCGAAAGATTTTGGTGTGAAATTTAACTGCTTATTAACTCCAGGACAAAAGCAAATACCTTATAAAGAGGCTGGAGAACCTGGTAAGAAAGGTTTAATCATCTACAGTGAAACTGATCCTATGTGTACATGGACTAAAAGGCCATTCAGAGAGGAAGAAGCCATTACTCCAACAGCAACATCAAAAGCCAGATTACTGTTTGCAAATGCATTGAGGAACAATGCATTTGTCCTGTGGTCTGAGAAACCTTTGGCCATAATGACCATCGTTACATTTAGAAGAAAAAAGGGAAAACTGAAAAGCCTGAGAAAATTATCCCAACTGCAACATGAGTGGAGATATCATGTTGTGCGGCTGGTTAGCTGCAGGAGTGACTGCTACTCTGTAAACTAGATGGCATCATGAGGACAATGTCAATGCTTTAGAATGGCCATCACAAAGGTCTGATCTCAGTCCCGTAGAAAATCTGTGGGTAGATATAAAAATGTGTGTATGAGCGAGGTGGCCTACAAACCTGACCCAGTTACACCGGTTCTGTCAGGAGGAACGGGCCAAAGTTTCAGCAAACTATTGTAAGAAGATTAAAAGGCATTTCTACCAGTATAAGAGGAAAAGGACGTAGTCTTCTGATTTTGAAGGAAGTTATTCTGGGATTGAACAAATAGAAATAACTTTAATGCCTCCTGACTAACCTAAAACAGGAAACATTTATTCTGATTTAATGCCAACCAATGAGAAAAAAATATTCTGTCATTTTATTGTTTATTTCCTGTCCTGAAGCCTGTATGTAAAGTTTTCACTCTGTGACAACAACTTTAAACCTGTGCACCCAGTTGTTTTTTTATTATTAAAGTTTAAAAAAGTAGTACAAATAAATGGCGTAAAGCCCAATAATTTATGTCACCTTCATGCCTAATATGAGTGAATGGAGACTTCTGACCTGAGCTGTAAATGCTGGGTGCAGATGTCAAGTCCGAAAAAAAATAGAGCGTTAAAGTGCTTAAGGGTGCTATGATATTGCAGTAAAACTCAATATTTTCCTTTTAATCTACAGTTCATAGACTTGAAGGGAGGGTGGCACAAATTACTCTGGCCCTTAGAAGTGAAATCTGTTTTATATAAGAGTGAAAAGAAAGCCGGGGACTTGTGTGAAAACGTCTTTGAAGTGGGCAGAAATCCCAAACCTAATCTGAAATTCCTCTATTCCCTCAGTAGGAGAGCTTTGGAAGAAGGCAGCAAAAAATGACAATTCCCCACTGCCAAACCACTCTCCTGCTCCACTTTAAATCAACTATACCTCTTTGTTATATTCTTTGCCCTCACTTCTTTTTTTATTTCTCTTCATTTCAGTCATCTCTGCTGATTAGACTGAGAGCTGAAAGGAAAAGAAGCAGTCAGAGGGAGATATCAATGTGACTTGTCAGGGGGTCAAAGGTAAGATTTAAAGGCTGGTTCAGTGCAACTAAATCTGGTATGAGCTAGGCAACACTCATACTCCTGTCAGCATTCTAATGTGCTGGACTAAAACAGCATAACAGGTTATCAGTCAGTCAGTCAGTCATTTTCTACCGCTTATTCCATAGTGGGTCACGAGGAAGCTGGTGCCTATCTCCAGCAGTCTATGGGCGAGAGGCGGGGTACACCCTGGACAGGTCGCCAGTCCATCGCAGGGCAACACACAAACAACCATGTACACACTCATTCATACACCTAAGGGCAATTTAGAGAGACCAATTAACCTAACAGGCATGTCTTTGGACTTTGGACTGTGGGAGGAAGCCGGAGTACCCGGTGACAGGTTATTAATAATTAAATAAAATTATGTTGTTCACATCTGACTTTGGTTTTACTGAGCAAGCAAAGTATTTTTATATAAAAAATATATCAACAGTAATTTAAATGATCAAGACATATAGTACATGTGTTCAGAGGCACACATGATTTTCCAACTAAGGTAATATGACCTTGGGGGCGGCACAAGAACTTCAAGCTGTTAAAATGTTTTTAATAAGGGGCATTGCGTGGTGCAGTGGTGGAATGGACACTCTGTATAGAGAGGCTATAGTCCTCAACGCAGCCATCCTGGGTTCGATTGGTGACCTTGAGACCTTTGCTACATGTCTTCCCCCCTTCTCTCTCTGCCTATTTCTTGTCTGGTAATTGTCAATAAAAGTCACTATTGCCAGTTTTTAATAAGTTAGTTTCTGTCTGTTGCACCCCTCATGAGTTTTCTGTTGCTGAACGAAGATTCTTTAACACAGAGTTTGAGAGTCTGATATTAAGGAAAAGTTTTCATGAGGCCCGAGCAGGTAGGCTCGTTTATTATTCAGGCGACAAATGAATTGCCTTTTTCGTGGCTTTAACATATTCAAAAACTCACCAAACCTTACTCAAAATTGTCCCCTTAGTGAAATTTAAGGTTTTTAATGGAATTGAAAATGGGGGTGGCCTAACGGTTCTACAGCGCCCCCTAAAGTGAGATAGGCCAACTGGTAAGTCCTGGAGAGTTGAAATTTGGTACATAGCTAGATCTCCCCAAATCATGAAAAAAGTCTCTTGAAGTTCTAAAGCTCAAGAGGATTTAAGCCTCGAATTTTATGGCTGCCGCCTTGTAACGTCTGGGTTATTTTATCAGTACGATTCTACCAATGATCTAAAAAGTCCTCATAGGTTATCATGAATCAGAATCAGAATCAGAATCAGAAAAGCTTTATTGCCAAGTACGTTTTTGGACATACAAGGAATTTGTTTTGGCGTAGTCAGTGCAATACAGTACAAATTAAACAGTATAAACATATCTACAATATAATATAAATATATGTGCACAGTTTTAAGTGAGTGAGAGTAAATATAGAGCAGTATAAGATGCAAGAGCAATAAAGGGATTTAAGCTCTCTCTTCATACTTCTGTGTTCTGCTGTCATTTCTGATGTTTGCTGAAACCACTGTAACAACTGAAAAATGTACATCTTAACTTATAGGCTGTCTTTGTAATGCTACCTGTCTCCTTTACTTATCTCACCTCAAAGCCTCCTTACGTCATCCAATAATAACGCAGGAAGAAGAGGCACATGAATGGAGGTTGAAAACATGCAATCAAGTATTTGATTCTTTTATGTCAGTTCAGGGGGATGCATGCCATGGAGGCACTGAATTCTAGTTTTTATTACTTACCTGCCGAAAAGTTTCAAGGGGTTGAAAAATCAACAGAAAGGGAATTATTTCTCACTCACAGCAGGAGAGGGAATTCAATGAAAGTCACTAAAATGCACCTATAGCTTTCCAGGGAAGTCCATAAGGTGCCCTGTTGGGATCATCGCTGTTTTCAGTGTGCCTCGTGATCCAGAACCAGATCTGGGAATGACGTCAGACCCAAGTGAAGCTTGTTCAAGGTACAAGTTGGAAAACCAGTGGTATTTGTTAATAGCTACAGTACTACCTACTAGTAGAAATACAAGCCAATACCAATGTGTTTGGTTCTGTTGTATGCATTTAAACTCTGAAACAACATATTCACAAATAAAGTTTGTACAGTACAATTTGTTGCCACTTTGCTCCTTACAAATTGTCAGAAGTAATAATACATGAAAAATGACGCTATACAATTATGGAAGATCTGCAGAGATCCTTAGCTCAGGTGGGAGAATCTGTTGACAGAAAAACTTACCTGTGTTGTAGAATCTGGACTTAATGGAACAATGGCAAAAAGAAATCCACTGTTGAAAGAAAGCCATCAGAAGTAACTATCACTGAACACACAATACAAACAGTGAAACACGGTGGTGGTCTTATACGTATTGGTCTTATATAATGTTCCAATTTTCTGAGTTTTAGACTTTCATTAGCTGTAAGGAATAATCATCAAAATAAACTGCACCTATATAGAGGATTAAAACAAGTGAACCAAGCACAGAACCTTGAGGAACCACATGGAACAGAGGTGCATTTTTCTCTTAGAAAGATAGAATCTGAAGTAGGACAGAGCAACGCCGGTGATGTTGAGTGAAGTGGGATAGAAGATGGCCGTTGTTGATAGTGTCAAAAGCTGCCGTGAAGTTCAAGAGAATTAGGATTATAAATTATCTGTAAAGAAGTTTTTACCATCTTAAAAGTACATCCATTTCATTCTTCAAATGTATTTTTGATGATGTCCAGTCTCCAGGATAGGATAACAGTATTAAACCAAACCAGCTTTAACTTGTTCAGACAGCAGAAGTAAAGACTGGGGCAGTGAATTAAATCATGCCGACAGCACAAAGGAGGAAGAAAACTGAAGCAGGACATTGTAGTTTATCATCATCATGTGTCTGTAGCCTGAGGTAAGCCCACACACTGGCTGCTCTGCTCACACAGATTGGGGGGCAGAGTGTTTCACCACAGGAGTGCCAGACGAAGTCAGGAATTGGTGATTTGGACAGACTCTCACAGAGGAAGGGGTGGGAATGAGAGGCCATTCACAAAATCTGGAGAAGAAAAGAAACCAAGCAACTTTCAGAGCATGCTCCCTTTCTTAACGTATCGAAAGGGGATTTACTGAAAAACAAAATCAAATATATTACAAATCTTAGTTGTACATTGTAAAGAAATCAGGTCTAATTTTTATAGAAAGGGTGAGAAAGGGGGGTTCCTGGGAACCTGACGTCTGCTGTGGATCACCTTCGGTTCCTAGGAACCGCCCTTTCTTGGGACCTGAGATGGTCTTTACACACACAGTTCGTGAAAAGGCCCAACAAAGAGGGAACTCAGGAAGTACAACCTTTCCAGATGAGCTGCTGGTCATCTTCTACACTGCCATCATTCAGTCTGTCCTGTCTTCTTCCATCTCAGTGTGGTTTGGCTCATTCACAAAACAGGACAGACTGCAACGAACAATAAGTGCTGCAGAGAGAATCACCAGGGCTGACTTTCCCTCTATCCAGGACCTGTACAGGTCTGGGGTCAGGAAGAGAGCAGCTAACATCTCTGCAGACCCCACACATCCTGCACACAAACTGTCTAGGGCTTTTACCTTCAGGTCGGCACTGCAGAGCGCTGTCTGCTAAAACCACAGAGACATTTTCTTCCCCTAGGCTGTATCTCTGATAAACACTTAACCGGTCAGAGTGCCCAGATGAAAACAAGACATATATATTCAACCAACTCATTCTTTTAAGTAAAAAACTGTTTATATACATATTTACAAAAATGTTTGTAATCAGAGGAACTACACGAGGTCATAGGCGCCTGAATAACAGAGCAAATGGAGCAACTGCTCCCAATTTTTGGAGGTGAGGAAGTAAACTTATGTTTTTGTTCCCAATTATTTTGACGAACAAAAATCTGATGCCTCTTTGCAATCTGACAAACTCAGGTCTTGGTTAATTCATATTATCCACCTTCCTCCTTCTCTTCATTGATTTAGTCCAACTCAGTCTAATGTGGAAATAAATCCCGCCTCATCTCAACATGATCTGTTATAAGAGGATGGTAAGAGGAAGGTAAATGGATCTGAACCTGCTTTGTATGTGCTATAACAGTGCTGCATCTCTCTCATTCACTGTAAATCAGTGAAGGTACAACAGCAAACTTTGTGCCGCATTGGACCATTCAGGTGCAAGCCCCTCAGACTAACCAGCCTACTGCAGTGACATGCAATCACACGCAGGTGTCATGCAGTCTATTGCAATGAAGCTCCCAACAACTGTTTTTAAACTAAACACAATTAGGCCCGAGCAGGAAAACTGTAATCGCAAGAATTTTTATTTATTATTATTCCGGGGACTTTTGGCAGGGCAATATGGGGGCTTTGCCATGAACCAAAACGCGTAAGACTTTACCCAAAATTGTCCCCGGCGTGAAATTTTAGTTTTTAATGTCGTCGTCAGTGGGCGTGACCAAACCTCTTAGGCACGCCCCCAAACGTGAGACAGGCCAAACCATAAGTCATAGACATCTGAAATTTGGCACACAGGTAGAGCTCCTCAAACCAAGAAAAAAAGTATCTTGGGGGTATGCCCTAAAACGCACAGGAAGTCGTCCATTTTGGGTCAAAGGCCAATTTTTGGCTGTTTTTCACTTTTACTCACCTCGAACTTTAACGAACTCCTCCTAGGGATTTTGAGCTATCGTCTTCATATTTGGTCTACATGCAGATAAGGCATGGGGGATTAAAAGTTATCAAAATCGTGAGTTTTTGGCCATGTTTAGGGGGCGTGGCCAGGGCACGAACTTGGCCTTTGGGCTCAAAGTGAAAAAATGCAATAACTTTCCCAAAGAAATGCCAAATCACACCAAAGTTGGCATGAGGGAGGATCTTCGGGTTCCCAACGATCCTATAGGGTCATATGCTGACATCATCAAAGCCACGCCCCCTGAGAACAGGAAGTAACTTTTGTTACTGGGAAAGGTCGCTATCTGGCTGTCTACACTCAATCAACTTGAAACTGTGTCAGGTGACTGATAACTAGTGGGTCTAACTTCGTTTGAAGCACAGTGACTTTTCATAAAAGGGTGTGGCCGTGGTGGCGCGGCGAAGTTGGACATCACGCCATGGCCATACGTTTGGGCCTAATTTCCACATACATCAACTGATCTGCATCAAATTCAATGTGATTGATCCTTGTCCAGTCCCCAACAGAGATCTGATGACATATTTGGTGGGTGTGGCCTAATTCGTCCACAGCGCCCCCTAGAAAATAAAAAAAAATCAGCCTCAAGCCATGCTTTGACCGAGGAATCTGAAATTTGGTACACATATGTAACTTCTCAGGACCTACAAAAAAAGTCTCTTGGAGCATTGGTCCAAACCCAACAGGAAGTCGCCCATTTTGGAATGAATTTGCCATTTTGACCCTGATTTGGCCGTTTCTAGCCCGCATATCTGACCGAACTCCTCCTACAGCTTTTGACTTAGAGACTTCAAAATCACTCATTATACTCTTAACGCATTGGGGATCAAAAGTTATCAAAAGCTTTTTGATACATGAAAGCGTGTGGGCGTGGCCACGCCTCAAAATATGACTTCTCGCCATAAAAGAGGAAATTGATATAGCTCCAACAAGGAAAGTCACAGACACATGAAACCTTCTGGGATTGATCTCCCTCTAGGTCTGAACAATATTCACTGATCAGATGCTGACATCACTGAAGCCCCGCCCCCTGAGAACAGGAAGTGCAATGTTTCACTTAGTGCGGTCCATGTTTTATCCCCTCCACCTAATCAACATGAAACTGTCCCAAATGACAGATAACATGATGGTCTGGGTTTGTGTCTAGTACTGATTGGTTTGGCTGGATGGTGTGGCTATGACGGCGTGGCGAATTCTGATGTCACGCCACGGCCATACATTTGGCTCTAAATAACACATGCATGGTCCGATTCACTCCAAACTGAATATGGTTGATCTTTGTCAGCCCCCAAACAGCTCTATTGGATTACATTGAAACTTGGATCAACAGCGCCCCCTAGGACATTTCAAGTGCTCTATCTCCCTGATACGTCATCGGATCCACTTGAAATGTAGTATACATCATCAGGGATCAATGCTGAACATGTTGCCCCAGTCAGTTCATGACATTGTTTCAGCTCCGCGCACTAATAAACAACTGAAACAACAGCTTCCATCTGGAAGATCGGATTTCCCCCAAATTTGATATGCTTCTCGCCAGATGAGAACTCTGCACTACCGAAGATCATATGACATGTCGCTCACAGTCCCTCCTAGTGGCTATGTGTGGAACCTAATGGCAGCCTCGTCAGTCATGCGTAGCTGGTGATGCCAGGCTCCCGCGGTCGCTGCACATGCCGAGTTGCGCTGAGGTGCGAGGGCCTTCAAGGCTGTTTGCAGCTTTAATTTAGTCTTATTCTTATTAGGCTTATTAAATCAGCATAAAGCTGAGGCACTATGAAATGGGAAAAATAAGGAAGCAGATAACTCCGCTCACTTTGCTCCCCTATTTTATAGTATAAAATCATCAGGGACCCACGTACAATGTATGAATAAGCTCTACTCCAATTTTTGCTGATTATTATTTACCTCTTTGTTCAGATTTGTTGAGATGAGCTTTTCCAATTAACAAAATGGTTAAACTAAATCAGGGGAACTCTATGAAATATTAGTATCTGGTGAAAGCTACATTTCCTCCTATATGGTAATTGGTTGTAGTGGAGGTAGGATTGATGCAAATGGAGCATAATGAGCTGATGGTTTTGTCTGACAAGAACCATAAGCTCCCACATAGTGTCACTGTGAAATATCAGCGCTGGTACAAAAATAAAATGTTTCACAAACACAGAAGATCTCTCCTATGCTCTAACATCTCTATAGCTGAAACAGTACTAGACACCTTATTAACGTAATCAGAGAAGGATGAATGAGATGCTTGCAGCTGGTTAAGAGCTGCTCAGACCAAATTTTGATTCACTACATTTGGGAAAAATCTGCCACCTGGGTCCCCATGACTGTTTAACCAAGCCCTTTTGTGTGTGTGTGTGTGTGTGTGTGTGTGTGTGTGTGTGTGTCGCTCCGACCCAACCCATCCCACTCCTACCTCCCTCCCTCTGCGCCCTCAACGCAGACACTAATGTGTCTGAGCTGAGGTTATTCATTAGTTCATTAAGGCGTCTTGCGGCCATGACAACAATCTTCCACCAGGGTCACTGGGAAAGTGACGGCTTCCTTCAGGGCAAAACTGGACATAGGAAGAGAGCGACAGCAGGAGACACGGTAACTGTTTGATTGTAACATCTGATTTAATTTGCAAAAAAAAAAAAGATAATAGTTACACTACATTGCCAAAAGGGTTTGTCCGCAACAATGACTTTAACTATTCTGTAAACATCTTCCACTGTCATTTTGTTCGAGATAGATCTGACCAACATACAGGAGAACACTCGGAAGCACAACTGAATTAGTGAAAGGTGTTTTATTTACAAAGTGAAACTGGAACGTGAACAGAAGAATCGCCAGCTGCATGGATAGAGGGGAAGGAGAACTGGTGAAAACAAGAACTATAATCTTGAGGAATAAACGAGAAGTAATTATGTTAATAGTAGAACGGCTTACTAAGTGAGTGAAGTCAAGTTGCCAGGGGTAGAGGGAGTCGGGACCCAGGTGTGTGAAGCGGAGAAAATGCAGATGGTTTACTTGAGCTGCAGAGTGAGTTCTGGTGAGTTCAGGAATTAATTCAATGTTCAGGTACTTGCGTTGGAGGGTGGACAGGGTACGCTTCTGCCTTCGGTTCAGGAGACGGAGGACAACAGGAAGCTGCCAGCTTGGTACTTGGAAACAAAATCCAAACGAAATCCACCAAACATAGGTAATCTTGATCGTCCAGAAACGTCTGGAACCGAAGTCAAAGTTCAAAAACGAATGATCAGAAGGTTCAGGTTTCTGCCTGCGAAGGAACATAAAAAACATCAGCTTAGTGACAAAGAACAAAGCATAACTTAGAAGTGGCTGTGCTTGTTACCCCTGAAGGCAAACACTCTAGGATCAAAGTGCTGGCAGCCTCCTGCTTAAATACTCCTCCAATACAATCAGCAGATCAGTCGCACCTGTCACCCAGCACACCTGAGAAACTCCAGCAGCATCTGGAAACTGAAAACAAAGTGCAGACAAAAACACAAACACACACAGAAACCAAAACACCGACATCCACAAGGTTTAGGAACGTGTTCATTGTTAGATGAGAAAACCAGCATAGCAGCTTCTGCTCTAATTCATCCCAAAGGTGTTAAGAAGGTTGAGGTTCTGCACCTGCAGCCATGGAAATGATTGGAACACCAAGACTCATTGATTTGGTGGTGTGACACAATACCTCTGGCTATCTAGTGCATATTGAAGTAATTCTACTCTTACTTGAGTAAATCTATTGCCTGCTCTACCTACCTCTGGTGAATCTGTTATACCATTGGAAATCAGTAAGTTACTGATGTCCAAACATCTGCTGCTCACTGGATATTTTCTCAACTCTGTCACAAGTCTGTAAACATGAGATTATAGTAGATCCCAGTAGATCATAGGTTTCTGAAATACTCAGATCGACCTATCTTGCACCAAAAATTATATCACATTAAAAGTCACGTAAATCCCGTTTCTTTACCATTTTCATGCTCGGTTTGAATATCAGCAAGTCATCTTCACTGAGTCTGGATGCCTAAATTCATAGGGTTGGTGCCAAGTGATTGGCTGATTCACTAGTTGTGTTATCTGGCTTAACAGGACTACAGAAAAGTACTGAACTGATGGATGTATGATGCAAGCTTATTAAAGAATACAACCATGATGACTTCATCACCTGTCAGACTAGAGATCACTGGTAGTTATTGGAGAACTCCTGCTGCAGTATAGTGATACAAAATTGGGGATAGCCCGAAACAGTGAGGATTGAATTTTAAAACAACAGAGTTCAAATAAAACCCATAAGCTGAATATCCCAAGTGCTCTCAGTGTCTCAGACCTGGAAAACATGGACCTCTGAAGATGTCCTGTCCTTTCAGGGGAACAGATTCCTGAATGCTGGTTGTAGCCTCAATAAATATACATCACAAAGAACAGTGTGACCAGAAATTTCAGAAACTGGCAGGTCAAGCCAGCATTCTAAACTCCTTCCTATTTAATCCATTTGCTGCAGAAAGACCAGAAATTTAAGGATGTGCCACCACAGTGAAGGTGTGCTGAAACATATACAGGTGCATCTCAGAAAATTTCCTAAAGTTCAGTTGTCTTAGTAACTCAATTCAAACAGTGAAAGTCCGATTTTATAGAGAACCGCATATAGAGCGACATATTTTAAGAAATAAAAATGCAAAAGAGAAAAATGCAAAATTCAGTTTCTCAACTATGAGTAAAAAAGTATTTTTAATACATAAATGTAATGTTATTGTCATGCTATATATTGACCAATTATAGGGAAGACTGCTGAGTTGACAGTTGTCCAGCAAACTGTAATTGACACCTCCAACAGCCATGGATTTCAACATTAAAACTCCGGTACAACTTTTCTGGAACTTTCAAAATAAATTGCATTTAACCTACTTCCGGCGCAGCCAAGGAAAAGGGGTAACTGCGGACTTCCAGTGACGTCACTGTCCAAATAAAAGCACCGCTCTTACTACATCCTGCCTCTTCCACACTGGTGATCATCGGGACAGGAGAGGCACAGCGCGCTAATATCTCTTTGCTGGTAAAAAGACATAACTGTTCAAACTGGATCGAAGGGTGTCATATGATCATCGATCATATCGATCATTAACCAAGATGGCGCCGACGATGGCCGCCTTGGAGCTTCGCTCTCTCTTTCTTTGTGTATTTTGTATGTTTTTCGAGCCACAGTTCTGTGGTCTCATTCAGTAGAGAGGAACTTCTCAACATCAGAGTCTTGTCTTGGGATTTTGTCACCATCTTTCATCGATCGGAGGTTTATTGAGCTCCTGGCAAGCGGAGCTGCGGCGCTATACGGGATACTGTGCCGAAAGCGTCGAAGGGGAAAGCGTGCTGGTAAAGCTCCGCCAAAGAGGACTTCGCACACCACTGCCTTCAATCCACCTGGCAAATGTCCGCTCTCTCAACAACAAGATGGACGAGCTGCTTCTTCTCACCGGTAAAAACACGGACCTCCGCGGATCAGCGGTTCTCTGCTTCACCGAGACATGACTGAGTGAAAACATCCCGGACCGCGCACTGCTGATGCCGGACTTCCAGCTGTTCAGAGCGGATGGCAGCGCGGAGCTATTGGGGAAGAAGCGAGGAGGCAGAATCTGCTTTTATATAAATGAAGGTTGGTGCAGAGACGTAAAAGTGCTGGAAAAACATGTAGTCCTGATCTGGAGTCATTTTCCATAATCTGTAAACCGTTTTCCTCGTTTATAATAATCGGCTCATATTTTCCAGCGTATGGCTGCACTTCTGCCGCTGAAAAACATCTTGCTGAGCTGATTACAGACATGGAGAAAAAATACACGGACTCTTTCATCATAATACTGGGAGATTTTAACAGAGCAAACCTCTCCCATGAACTCCCCAAATACAGACAACATATTAAGTGTCCCACCAGAGACAAAAACACACTGGACCATTGTTACACAGCTTTAAAGGACTCATATCATGCTGTTACCAGGGCTGCTCTGGGTTTTTCAGATCATTATCTAATCCACCTCATCCCAACCTACAGACAGAGACTAAGAGCTTCCAAACCCAAGGTTCACACTGTTAAGAAGTGGACTGAGGAATCAAAGCAGATGCTACAGGCCTGCTTTGAATGACTGGACTGTTTTTGAAACCTCAGCCACTGACTTAAACCAACTAATTGATGTGGTGACATCATACATCAGTTTCTGTGAGGACATGTGTGTGCAGACCAAGACCTTCTGCACCTTTGGGAACAACAAGCCATGGTTTACTCCACACCTCAGGAATCTGCACAGGGAAAAGGAAGAAGCTCACAGCAGTAGAGATTGGGCGCGGTACAGGCAGGCCAGGAACAGACTAACAAAGGAGATCAAAGCAGCCAAGAGAAGCTACAGTGAGAAGCTGAAGAACAACCTTTCTACTGGTGACACTTCAGCTGTATGGACCGGTCTGAGAAACCTGACTGCCTATAGGAGCCCCCCCACCCATCTTGAACAGAGTCGTCTCCTGGCCAACCGTCTGAATGGCTTCTACTGCAGACATGACAAGAAGCCATTCACACCTCAAACCATCTCCTCCACATCCCATTCAGGAACAAATTCCTCCCATAAAGCTACCAACCCCCCACCATCAGATCCTCTGCCTGCACTAAAGATCTCCGAGGAAGAAGTAAACAGGCTCTTTCAGCGCATGAAAACAAAGAAAGCTGGAGGACCTGATAACGTCTCCCCATCATGCCTGAAAGCCAGCGCAAATCAACTCGCTCCGATCTTCACAAGGATCTTCAACAAGTCATTGGAGAAGTGAGAGGTCCCCTACTGCCTCAAACGATCCACCATCATCCCGGTGCCCAAGAAACCCACCATCGTAGGATTAAATGACTACAGGCCTGTAGCCCTGACGTCTGTGGTCATGAAATCCTTTGAGCGGCTGGTGTTGAAGCACCTGAAAGACATCACAGGCCCCCTGCTGGACCTCCTGCAGTTTGCTAAACGAGCAAACAGGTCGGCAGATGATGCAGTTCATTTAGGTCTACACTTCATCCTGCAACACCTCGACCACCCAGGGACGTACGCCAGGATCCTGTTTGTAGACTTCAGCTCGGCCTTCAACACCATCATACCAGACATCCTCCACCAGAAGCTCACCCAGCTCAACATCCCAGCCTCCACCTGTCAGTGGATCAACAGCTTCCTGACGGACCGACAGCAGCAGGTGAGACTGGGGAGCATCTTCTCCCGATCCAGATCAATAAGTACCGGTGACCCCCAGGGATGTGTTCTATCCCCACTCCTCTTCTCTCTGTACACAAATGACTGCACCTCATCGGACTTGTCCGTGAAACTCCTGAAGTTTGCAGACGACACCAATGTCATTGGTCTGATCCAGGACGGTGATGAGTCTGCATACAGACAGGAAGTGGATCGGCTGGTACACTGGTGTTGTCAGAACTACCTTGAACTCAAGACTGTGGAAATGGTGGCGGACTTTTGGAGAACACCACTACCATACACGCCCCTCACCATCCTCAACCACACTGTATCGGCCGTGAACCACTTCAGGTTCTTAGGAACCACCATCTCTGAGGACCTGAGATGGTCTTCACACATAGACACTGTTCGAAAGAAGGCCCAGCAGAGACTGTACTTTCTGAGCCAACTCAAGAAGTTCAACCTTCCACAGGAGCTGCTGGTCATCTTCTACACTGCCATCATTCAATCTGTCTTGTCTTCATCCATCTCAGTGTGGTTTGGCTTATCCACAAAACAGGACAGATCCAGACTGCAACGAATAATCAGGACTGCAGAGAGAATAATCAGAGCTGACCTTCCCTCCATCCAGGACTTATACAGGTCTAGGGTCAAGAAAAGAGCTGCTAAAATCTCTGCAGACCCCACACACCCTGCACATAAACTGTTTAGAGTTTTACCTTCAGGCCGCCGCTACAGAGCACTGTTCACTAAAACCAGCCGCCACAGAGACAGTTTCTTCCCCCAGGCTGTTTCTCTGTTGAACATTTAATAGAGTACAAAACAACAGCATACAGATGTTGCAAATGCACCTTTTATTTATAAATGTGTATATTTGTATAATGTATATATGTATATTCTGTAATGCAAAAACAAAACCAGAGAGCAAAGTGTACTGGAGTCAAATTCCTTCCTGATTATTGTCTAAGTTGGTTCCAAGAATAACTTAACTTCACTTCCAGATTCTTCAAGATAATCATTGGTTCTCAAACATAAACATTGCATAGTAATGTTGCATCACTCTTTTGGTCATGATTTTCAATCATCTTTAATCAACTTGTTTATATTGTACTTAGCCCATTAGTCTTCGTTATTCTTTAATTCTGCTTGGTAGTTTAGTTGGATTGTTTTAGCATAGTAAAGAGTTTGTTGATTGAAATATGTTTGACTTTGAGTTGACTTATTTTTGTTAATAAATTCTTGTATTTTAAGAAATCGTGTGAATTTATTCCATGTGTGCAGAGTTTTGCTGTTCAATAATGTCAGAGCTTGGCTCACCCTTTTGATTTTGTCCTAATACCATCGCCTTACTGGGATGGTATTCACAGGATAACCCTTAACAGACCAAAATATGATTTGATAAAATATTAAATTATTAATATTAAATAATATTTACAGATTTGTAGTCACAACAACAGGAAGATTGGCTGAAGGTCATTGGGATAGAGCTTAGCAATGATCTTAGCATTTTAGTCAAAAGTTAAGTGGAAGGAAAACGTATGCTAGAAAAGGGTGCAAATGCAACAAGAAAAACTAAAGCTATGAGAGGATTGTGAAGGAAATCCCATTGAAGAGTTTGGGGGCAGATTCACAAGGTTTGGACTGCAGCAAGAGTCAGAGATTGAACATCTTCCACACAGACATTTCCAGGAGATGGGTGCAACTTTCAGGTTACTTGTGGTAAACCACTCAGGAACTAGAGACAGAAGCAGCTCACCTGGGCCAAGGAGAAAATGGACTGTGAAGTCCTTTATTCGGATGACAGTAAATATTTTATTTCATGTGGAAATCCCAGAGTTTGGAGGAAGAGTGGAGAGGCATAGAATCTACACTGCTTGAAGTCCAGTGTGAAGTTTCCACAGTGAGTGATGGTTTCAGGTGCCATGTCATCTGTTGGTTCCCGTCCACTGGGTTTTCTGAAGTCCACAGTCAACACAGCCATCTACTAGGCCATTTTAGAGCACCTCATGCTTTCTTCTGCTGACAAGCTTTATGGAGAAGCTGATTTCATTTTCCAGCAGTACTTGGTACCATGGTGGTACTGTTGTTGATTGGCCAGCAAACTGGCCTGACCTGAACCCCCTATGGGGTATTGTCAGGACCATGACACTACCGCCACCATGTTTGACTGTAGGTTTGATGTTTTTCTGAAAGGCTGAGTTAGTTTTACACCGGATGTGATGGAAAACGCACCTTCTGAAAAGGGTTTTGTCTCATCAGTCCACAGAATATTTCATCAAAAGTCTTGGGGATCATCAAGATACTTTTGGAAAATGTAAAACGGGTCCTTGTATTCTTTTTGGTCTGTGGTTCTGGTCCGGAACCCATTTTTGCCCAGTCTCTCTTTTGTAATGTTGTATCATGAACTCTGACCTAAACTGAGGCAGTGAGCCCTGCAGGGCATTATATATTGCTCTGGGTTCTTTGGTGACCTCCTGAATGAGTTGAAGATGCACTCCTGGAGTAATACTGGTCAGTCAGCCTCTCCTGATAAGGTTCACCAGTGCTCCATATTCTCTCCATTTGTGGATAATCATGCATGATGTGCTGCTTTTAGAGATCTGGCAGCCTACTTCGTGTTGTCACATAGGTTATGGTAATAATTAGTAATTTCGAGTAATTTCTTGATTCAGAAAATTGGGAACAAAGCCGGTCTGGGGGTGGTTAGTGAAACTGATCTCAGCTTTCTAATAAATGTGATTATTCAGTTATATTATGAATGAAAATAAATTCAGTCTGTCTTTAATTGGTTTTTTCCCTTTAAGACACTAGTGGCCTTTATTTTTCTAAAATTTTTCGAAAGTAATCTGACAGGAAATGGGGTGGAGAGAAGGGGAAGACATGTGGCAAACATCAACAGGGGGATGTGACTCAGACCCGAGGACGAAGGCTTCCATACACAGGTGGGAGGCTTTACTCCTGTGCCACCACCGCTCTCAAGCTTTTTCTCTTTAATAAAACATCAATGAATCAATTGGGAGAAAACTGAAGGCAGCCTTATTAAAATAAACTGCTTCTCAAATTCAGACATTTTTCTCTTGGCTTTTCTCACCATCTAAAACCTGCAGAAACCAGATTCATGGAATACAAACTATATCTCCAGCAGACCCGGTGACAGACCTTTTTAACAGCTCACATGCATGATGAGATCCAGTTTCTTCTCTATCCTCTAAAAGCCAGGCTACAAGCGCCAAGATTGATCTCCCATGAAAACCGTCCCCTGTGAGCTGACTGACAGCTCCAAGTGCCGTCGCTAACACCATTAACCTCAAACCAATAAATAAAGTGATCACATTAAAATGTCAAGAATGCAGTATTCCCAAAGGTGGCAGTTATTCACAGACAATCAAAACAGCAGTGTTTTAAATGTAGATTGAGGTTAATTTCAATTCAAGTCTTGTAGGTTTTACCCTCCTGTTAGTCACTGTTACTAATAAATACAGATTCTATTTAAATCTTTTAGGCTGTTGAAAGAAGTATTATTGTTATATAGCATTAGGCATGCAGGAAGACATCTTTTTTCCAAGGATGTGGATAAATTTTGACATGATACCCATCTGCTTCAAGGACTTAATTTATTGGGTAAATCTATATTTACACAGTTGCCAAAAACATGACTGTTAGGTAAGCTGGCCTCTAAATTGCCCTCAGGTAGAGGTACACGTGCTTGGTTGTTTGTCTCTCTGGTGCCCTGTGATGGACTCACAACCTGTCCAGGGTGGACCCGGCCAATGACCGCTGGAGATAGGCACCATAAGTGACTGCAAGTAGGATTTAGTGTTAAATTTGGATGAAATCCTCGTAATATTAGGTTTATTTAACTATTCAAACTTGCGTCTTTATTGCTTAATGTTTTTTTAACATCTCAGATATAATGTTCTTTGCTGCTGTAAAGTTATTGTTTATGAAAGTTTCTGTGTCAATCAGTCATATGCAGCATTTTTCACTTCAAACACCCCTGGGTTATGATTGTTTATTGGCATGAGGTGTTACTCCTAATCCATTTTTGCAGCTCTCCCTGGTCACCACAGGCAGCTGTGACAAAGCAGCGGCTGCTGTGGTTTTCATTGTCCAGACTGGTTTTTATAGGGTGATGTGCAGCTGCCAGCCGGTTACTGTTTTCTCACTGTTTTGCTGAGTGAGTAATGCTTCAGCAGCAATCCGTAGTTTTTTTTAAATAATATAGCAGCAGTAGCTCTTTAGCCAGCTTGGCATCAGCAAACAGAGGACATTTTAGACTTAAATGATTACTTCAGGGAAAAAAAACCCTTTATATTCAAATATTAATAAAGGAGTTTTGGACCCATTTATGTAGCAAAGTGGAAACTAGGCCTAAAATTAAGGTTAAACATTTCACTGACTGATGCATTTCTTTCCCAGCTGTAATACATTTGGATTCCGGAATAGTCTTTTCGGTTCAACCACAATGTTTCTCCTTCCAGGCCCACATAGATTTATTCAACACTGATGTCCTTGAATATGAGAAAAAATGAACTATTCTTTCTCTCCAATGACCCTATCTTGCCCTGAGCTGGACAACTCAGCAAATATTGATTTTCGTGCCAATTAAAGTTGCTGTAATAATCACATTTCTACAACGTACAAACCGTGTTCCTGGTGAACTCTCCTGACCTGCCTTCAGGGAAAGAGACCCACCAAAATTTAAACTCAGAGGCTAACCAATATTTTTTAAGGCAAAATTTATGCATTGATTGGATTCTGAAATTTCCAATTAAATCAGCTCAAGAAATGTAAATTTTTGTGATTACACTGGCACATATCTGTTAAATTCAACATCTTTTCTCAAATGTTTCTGCACAGCAAAGCTGTGGCTGTTGTGATCCGATCACCCTGCTCAGCCACACGTTGAAATATTCCTGGTAAAGATGTGAAACAATCCTTGGAACAAATTAAATCAAAACATTCATTGCAGTAGCATAACGTCACTCTGAAAAGTTTAGAAAAATCCAATCTTTGAGTAAAACAGTTCAGTGAGGGACAAATCCCATGCTGAGAAATAACAGTTTTTAACAAACGTGCCACACTACCAGAAACAATTCCTACAAAACAAATAGAGGTGAGGCATTTTGATTTGAAACTTTTTAAGGTGACTGGAGTCATCATCATCATCCTTTATTGCCCCAAATGGGAAACTCAGTTTGCAGCAGGTCCTCCAGAGATTATAGTACAAAGAAAATGGAAAGGCTAACAAGGATTTATTTCTCCTTCATACTTTCTAGATTTTAAGGTTTTCTGGATCTAAAATCTGATGACATTGGTGTGACACGGCCTCTTCCTGGGGTCCTTGCAGCTCAGTTTTGCAGTAGCTGAAGTTATAAAGCGGTTTCTTGATGTGAGACAAAATGACACTGGAGGAATCTAATCAGCGGATTATAAAAAATGTATAAATGTCTCTGTGTTGGCTCAAGAGAGAAAAGGCCTTAATATTTTTAGGATGATGAAATTCAGTTTTAGTTCTATATTTAATGTAAGCGTGAAACTTGAGGTCTACTAGGTTTTCACATTTAGTATTTAGGGTCATATCAAGAGCTTGAAGCTTTCAGGTTTTCTCTCCGGGCTTTAGAACAGATTAAGATTTCGGTTTTTACTGGTTAAGAAATTGTATTTTTCTTAATTTAGGTAATTTGTGTTTTAAATAAACAGAATACAGAACTGCAAAAAGTAATTGCCCCCTTCTTGTCGCACTTAAATGTTTCACACCAAATAAAAGTTAATGTTAAAGAAAACCATAGTAGATAGGAAATGTAGCTTTGAAATGATTACTTTATTTATTGAGAGAAAAATGCTATCCAAAAAATCCTAAAGGTGAATGTATATGACCTCAACCTCAAGCACACCTGGGTCCACATCTGAACTGCTGAAAAAAAGTTAAGGGTTTGGAGTGGCCTAGTAACATTTTAGACTTAAATTGACATGCTTTGGCATCGCCCTAAACAGTGGCAGAATGGAAACAATTCTGCAAAGAAGAGTAGGCCAAAATGTCTCCACAGCGCACTAAAATACTCTTCGCCAGCTGACACTAATGCTTGTGGCACCACCTTTTACAAGGTATAGGGGACACTTACTCTTTCCGCTTACTTTGGTTAGTTTTTTGTTTTAACAAATTAGTTTGATGAGCAGAAACATTTAAGTACGACAAAAAAGCTTCATCAGAAGAAACCCGTAAGGGGAAAAATACTGTGAACAATTTTCATGCATTCTCTTGTTTATCAGTGTTAGTCATGTTCCACAGGAGGAGCACACCATCTGCACAGAGAACATAGGTATGACCTCCGGTAACAGAATGAAGCCTCATTTCTGTCTATTTAAAGCCTATGTTGTTTTCCTGTACTCCACAGCAGCTTTGTTTTATTTGCTTGTTTACACCTCGGCTCAGCGTGGGCGCGCACCATGATTTAAAAGTGAAATGGTAACCAGGGGAAACTGGAAATAGCAGTGACCAACGGGCACCAACAATGGCAGCAGTAAAACTAACAATGAGAGCATAAAGACAGCTGGAGGAGGCAGACAGAAACAACTGAGAAAGAAACAGAGGATGATACGGGATATTTCAACCCTGTCAGGTGAACAATGTGAGGGTTTCAGCCTTCTGGCTTCTGCTACGCCCTGAAGCTGTAAACTTATCAGTCTCTGCTCTGAGTTATATCTGCAGAACCTGTGTGAGGGCATCTTCTGTGTTTCAGTCCGGTGAAATGCATCAGATCCATCAGTTTTAGAGATTTCACATGTGTGACAGCCTCCATCCTCACTAAAACCCCGCAGTGTGGAGTCTTCTGTGTTATCTATGGGAAAATGAGTTTAATGACCTCAGGACAGCATTACATTACACAAAAAGAATGTGCTGATAGTGAGTTAAAGTCTGCAAATTTCACAGTCTTCAGGCAACACTATTAACTTTAATTAGATTTTAATGAAGTCCCCACCACAGCTACATACCAGACAGAGACAGATTTAAACAAGGACTTGGACATTCATCAGGGGCCAGGCCATTACACTAATCAACTTTCAACAATTACAGTTAAAATTAGATATTTATATAAACTGTAGAAAAATAAACATGAACGTGTTTTCAGTCACTGCCTGTAAATCAGTCTAAACGTTTCTGCAATAACTGTTTTCTAACTATGATACTACTCAAAAATACGCCTGATGAGTTCGATGTCAGCGTCGCTTCAACAAATTCTCTCAGAGTCTAATTTCCTGCCTTATGTCAATATGTTTGATTAGAAACATTCTGAGCACAAAATGCTGCAGATAATCCTTCAGAAATTATGAAAGGAAGTCCTCCTGTGGGTCACAGTCGACTGCTGGGTGTGTAATTGTTCAGTGAACGTGCTGCACCTGACTGCTGAGTGCACTGCAGGAGGTGTTTATTCTGCACAGCGTTGGGTGACTGCATCCACTCAGATGGAGGACAAGATGTGTGGTGAATAATTTTTCTTTGGTTCAGACCAAATTGGCCATCTGGCTTCCAAGAAGCCACAGTGTGTGAGGAAGTGAACCTCTTGATCCAGTTCATTGTTCACTCTGTGGCCCCGCAGGGCCAAATTTTCTGTACATGTGGGTCAAGGACTTGGGATGCTGTTGTGTGTGATGGTGTGAGAAGATGCGGACTCCATACACAGGTAGCCGACAAATAAATGTTTACATCCCAGAGAAGTGGGATTCTGTGGGGAAATTGTGAGCAGACAGTATCAAAGGCTGCTGTTTTGCCATGTATGTTGGAATGTCTGAAAAGGCTTTTGTTTCCAAACTGAAGAAATGGAACAAACTGTGTGAAACATCAAGTCTGCTACTACAGAATCAGAATCAGCTTTATTGCCAAGTTCGTACATACAAACAAGGAATTTGACTCCGGTACACTTTGCTCTTTTGTTCTGTTTTTGCATTACAGAATATACATATTTACAATGTACAATATACACATATCTAATAAAAAGGTGCATTTGCAACTATTGAATGTTCAACAGAGAAACAGCCTGGGGGAAGAAACTGTCTCTGTGGCGGCTGGTTTTAGTAAACAGTGCTCTGTAGCGGCGGCCTGAAGGTAAAGCTCTGAACAGTTTATGTGCAGGGTGTGTGGGGTCTGCAGAGATTTTAGCAGCTCTTTTCCTGACCCTAGAGCTGTATAAGTCCTGGATGGAGGGAAGGTCAGCCCTGATTATTCTCTCTGCAGTCCTGATTATTTGTTGCAGTCTGGACCTGTCCTGTTTTGTGGATGAGCCAAACCACACTGAGATGGTTGAAGACAAGACAGATTGAATGATGGCAGTGTAGAAGATGACCAGCAGCTCCCGTGGAAGGTTGAACTTCTTGAGTTGCCTCAGGAAGTACAGTCTCTGTTGGGCCTTCTTTCGAACAGTGTCTATGAGTGAAGACCATCTCAGGTCCTCAGAGATGGTGGTTCCTAGGAACCTGAAGTGATCCACAGCTAACACGGTGTTGTTGAGGATGGTGAGGGGGGTGTATGGGGGTGGTGTTCTCCGAAAGTCCACCACCATTTCCACAGTCTTGACTGGGTTGAGTTCAAGGTAGTTCTGACCGCACCAGTGTACCAGCCGATCCAACTGCTGTCTGTATGCAGACTCATCGCCGTCCTGGATCAGTCCAATGACAGTGGTGTCGTCTGCAAACTTAAGGAGTTTCACGGACGAGTCCGATGAGGTGCAGTCATTTGTGTACAGAGAGAAGAGGAGTGGGGATAGAACACATCCCTGGGGGGCACCAGTACTTATTGATCTGGATCGGGAGAAGATGCTCCCCAGTCTCACCTGCTGCTGTCGGTCCGTCAGGAAGCTGTTGATCCACTGACAGGTGGAGGCTGGGACGTTGAGCTGGGTGAGCCTCTGGTGGAGGATGTCTGGTATGATGGTGTTGAAGGCTGAGCTGAAGTCTACAAACAGGATCCTGGCGTACGTCCCTGGGTGGTCGAGGTGTTGCAGGATGAAGTGTAGACCTAAGTTAACAGCATCATTTGCCGACCTGTTTGCTTGGTAAGCAAACTGCAGGGGGTCCAGCAGGGGGCCTGTGATGTCTTTCAGGTGCTTCAACACCAGCCGCTCAAAGGATTTCATGACCACAGACGTCAGGGCTACAGGCCTGTAGTCATTTAATCCCAGGATGGTGTGTTTCTTGGGCACTGGGATGATGGTGGATCGTTTGAGGCAGGAGGGGACCTCACACTTCTCCAGTGATTTGTTGAAGATCCTTGTGAAGATCAGAGCGAGTTGATTTGCGCAGGCTTTCAGGCATGATGGGGAGACGTTATCAGGTCCTCCAGCTTTCTTTGTTTTCATGCGCTGAAAGAGCCTGTTTACATCTTCCTCGGAGATCTTTAGTGCAGTCAGAGGATCTGAAGGTAGGGGATTGGTAGCTTTATGGGAGGAATTTGTTCCTGAATGGGATGTGGAGGAGATGGTTTGAGGTGTGAATGGCTTCTTGTCATGTCTGCAGTAGAAGCCATTCAGACAGGTATACGAAACTACAGGTATGTAGTATCGTTTATGATGTGCCTCTGCTGGGTGCTGGTCATTTAGATCCTTTACCGTTTCATACTTTTTTGAGCCTTTATGGGAGTTATCTTCCATGGAATGATCCATTAAGCACAGAGTAAGTTAATTTCTGCGGTGACATCATCATCTCATCTAGTTTTTTTCTTTTTCTGTGTAAAGCAAAATTGTTTCCTGATCATTTGGTTTGAAAGCTCAGTGTTATATATGCTCCTGTCTATGAATACTTCTGAGTAGTTATATAATTATTAGCTGAGTGACTTAGAAATCATGGCCAGCTTTATCACCACTCCAAGCATTCAGCATGCTGAGGGTAGTAAATCTTCAAGGGTGTACACAGTGTCTGCATAGTGTGGTAAGGCTACACTTAGATATTTCCATCCATCCATCCATCCATCCATCCATTCATCCATCCATCCATCCATCCATCCATCCATCCATCCATCCATAACAGTCATGTTTTTGGACTGTGGGTACACTGTTCACTGCTTATCCGAGGTGGGTAAGAGGGTACGAGGTCCGAACATCTCCCCAGCCAGAATCTCCAGCTCATTCTAGTGGATCTGAAGGTTTTTCCAGACTTGAAGTGAAACATAGTCCCCCAGTGTTATTTGGGTTTGCCCCATGGCTCTCTCCAGTAAACTATCCCTGGAGAATCTCCAAAAGGAGGCACTCAAGAGGCCTTCTGATCAGGTTACTAAACCACCTCAACTGACTCCTTTCAATACAGAGAGTCAGCGGTTTTTCGTGTGATGGAGCTCGAAGCCTTATCTCCAAGGCTGAGCCAGCCAGTCTATGAATGAAGCTTTTTTAAGTCGCTTCTGTTTAGGTTAATTTTGGAATATGGACGGATCCGGTAAATCCAGAGTGTTGCTTTTAGGTTCAGTTGTTTCCTCACCATGACAGATTGAAGCATTGTCAAAATTACAACAGACAAGGCACCAGTCTGTCTATCTATCCCCTGCTCCATCCAACCATCACTCAGAGACACTTAAAATTCTCCACTTTAGACAAAGTTAGACCCCAGACCCAGAAGAAGCAGTTACCCATTTTCTGGTGGAAACCAAACTTAGAGGAGCTCACCCTGATTGCTCCACACTTGGCTGTAAACCACTCTAGCGCACGCTGAGAGGTCATGGCCTGAAGACATTAAGGGAACCATATCATCTGCAGGATACAAACATCAGATCCTGAACTTTGTAAACCAGACAACATTCTCCTCACAACGACACCTCGATATCTTGTCCATGAACACCAAAAACAGGATCAGCAATAAAGGCCGCCCTGGCAGAGTCCACCCTATGCTGGAAACAAACTCGAATTTGTTCCAAGAACGCAGATTTTGGTTATACAAGCAACACAAAGCCCATAAAAGTGCCACCGGCTCCACACACAGATCCACAAAACACATGTGGACTGGACAGCCAATCTCCAATGACCCACTCAGGAAGTACACAAGAGTAAAGATTTGGTCCATTGTTCCACAGCCAGGATGAGAGCTCACACTGCTCCTCTTGAATCAGAAGTTTGATAATCAGCCTGAACCTCCTTTCCAACACCCTGGGGTTAGATCTTCAAGAGAGAATGAGAAGACCTTTAGTTAGCTTTCCTAAAGATTGGGAACACAATCCCAGTCTCCCAGTCCACAGGCCTTGTCCCAGTTCTCCTTGCAATATAAAATAAAACTGTCAACTTTGGCACATTCATTTAAATTACACAGCAGTAGCACAAATGTGCAGGAGATATGACACCTCTATATTGCAACTATATTGCACAGAAAGGCGACACTGGAGTGATGATTACTTAAAGCTCCATATTTTTAGTTTTAGTAAAGCAATAGATAGTCCTCAGCACTGTGTAAAAAGAAGTTCAGAATGTATTGTTTATCACAGTTACCACCAAATTCATCTTGCATTTATTAGGACCGTGCACATTTCAGGAACATTGCTGTTGTTATATATGTTTCTGCAGTTGTAGAAGCGGTCTTCTAGAGCATTCTTTCTCAAACTGTGGTCCCCCGGACCACTGGTGGTCCACGAGCGTACCCTACTGGTGCCCAAGGTACTGCTGTTTTTTTGCCATGAACTCAAGAAAATGCAACCTGTGCAGTTAGCCCACCAAGGGATTTTGTTTAAAAATAATAATGGATAAGTGGCTTAGGACTGGGTCGCTCAAAAGAAAAAGGGAAGAAACATTCGACACAACAGGGAAAATGCAAAATCTGGAAGCTAATGCTAGCAGTATCCTTTCAAGCATTGCTATTGAGTCCCAGGAGGACCACGGTTTAACTTCAGCAACGTCTTCAAAAACTACCCCAGTGCAAATTCGACATGAGTGAGGAAAATCCACTGCCAAGGTAAGGAGAGAATACCACGATGATTACATGCAATTTGGATTTTTTTGGACTGGCCATGAGGATGATCCAAAACCACATTGTGTTCTGTGTCATAAAATGTTAGCTAATGAGGCTTTGAAACCTGCAAAGTTAAAGCGACACTTGGAAACTAAACATAAAAAGTATTTGGGGAAACCTATCGGATTTTTGAAAGAAAACTCGAACTAAAAAACCTATGATGAAAGGGACGTCCGAGTTTTTTGCACTGGGGGAAAACGCAAAAGCTACAGAGGCTTCATCTGAGGTATCCCTCTTGATCGCCAAAGGAGGAAAGCCTCATTCAATAGGTGAGATTTTAATTAAACCAACTGCAAAAGTGATGGCTAACGAAATGCTTGGTAAAAAAGCTAGCAATGAAATTGACAGAATTCCTCTCTCCTATGACACCATTTGACGACGCATAAAATCCATAGATGAAAGTGTTGGTGGTTATCACGCAGAAAAGTTCTCACCCAGGAACATTGGTGACACGCTTACGCCAAAGCCAATTGGCACTACAGTTAGATGAATCTACCGACATAGGGAATAAGGCAAATCTGCTGAGCTATGTAAGATACATTCATGCTGGTGAAGTGCATGATGACTTTCTCTTCTGTCATTCCCTGCCAACTAACACCACAGGAGAAGCAATTTTCTCCTGTTTTAGTTAGTTTTTTGCGAAAAACAATCTAGACTGGCCAAGATGTGTCGACATTTGCACTGACGGAGCAACTGCCATGATTGGAAAACAAGAAGGATTGGGAGCGTGTATTCGTGCAGTTGCACCATCTGCAGTTGCAAAACACTGTTCCATCCACAGAGAACAACTGGCTGTAAACAAAATACCGCGGTGCCTAAAATCTGTTCTGGTGGAGTCTGTGAAAATAGTTAACAAGATTAAAGGAAAGCTGTTGAACACATGTCTTTTTCAAGCAATGTGTGAAGAAATGGGAAGCAAACACAAAAAAACAACTCCTTCACACAGAAGTTTGCTGGTTATCACGCGGAAAAGTTCTCACCCATCTTTTTGTACTTCAAGATGAGGTAAAACTCTTCCTGGACCATAATGACGAACTGTATGACAAGGTGCATGATTTCCAGGGGGTTACTTAGCTGATATTTTCAGCACTCTCAACACATTGAATGTGGCTCTTCAAGGGAAGGCTGTCACTATATTCAATGTCCTGGACAAAATTAAAGCCACAAGCCTCAAGATGGAAATGTGGTGCAGCCGTCTTGATCGCAGAGAATTTGACAGTTTTCCAGCACTCAGACTTTATCCTTGCTGCTGGAGAGGACATGGATGGGAGCACAGTTGCATCCTTAAAGCAACATTTGCTACAAGACTTACACTCACAGCTGGAAATATATTTCCCAGATTTAGACGCAAGCTTTGAGTGGATTCGAAATCCTTTTGGGAATAAAATGTATATTGAGCAAGTCAGTTCTAAGCTTTCACCAAGACCGGTAGACAGCCTTGTGGACATTTCATCAGATGGGACACTGAATACAACTTTCAGGGAGAAGGTTTTACCAGACTTTTATCTCCACATTCAACCTGAGAGTCCTCTGCTGGCTGACGGCTCTGAAATTCTTGATGCCTACAATTGTGAAGTGGGATTTTCTACACTTGTTGGCCTGAAAACAAAGCAGCGCAACCAGATTAATGTGGACTACAACATGAGACTAAATCTATCTGGTTCGGAGCCAGACATTTATTCACTCATATCCAGGGCTGAACGTGTATGGAAGCAAATCGTTACCGTATTTCAAATGAAAAAGCATTTTCAGAAATGCTTTTTCATTTTAAGAATGTGGCTGCATTGTTTGACTCATAAATGAAATTAGTAATCAATAATCCTATTTGCATTTGCATTTTCTTCTTCACGACTGCACATTTTATGCCATAATCAAAAAGAAAATAAAGCAGACATTGCTTTTTCGTTTTCGTGGTCTGCCCGCAAAGTACTGCCCAGAACTCGAAAACGAAAAAGCATTCCGAGCTGCGGGCGCAGAAGAGTGACGTCAGCAGCCGCCCTTCCTCAGCTCCCTGCTGACCGAGCTACCCATCTTGTTCGGTGGGAGGCGCTGTGCACGTCTGCATTGCATTACATTGCAAACGTGCCGCGAAATTGATTGAATTGCAGCAGGGCCGAGCTCAATTTGTGGCAGTGGCAGGAAGAACTGTTAGTTCCAGTGGCAGCCTTATGGCCTGGGACATCCAGCGTGTTTTTAAGCATTTATTTATAATTTTCTGTGAGTGACGATTCAGAATAGCCGCTCGTGCTCTATAATAAACCGGCTGTTTGTGCAATAAATCTTCGTCATCCTTTCAACACGTCACACATAGACATAGTGCTATTTATTTTCCATGTCAAGTAAATACAATCACCTTATGTTATGGTTCTAAAGCTGTTTATTAAATAATAATCAATAATGAAATCATTATTTAAAGGTAACAGGCTATAACAATAATGACAACCCATTTGCCGATAATCAGCATCAGCTTCCACAAAAACAGCGGCAACCGCATTGGCAAGTTTTTACGGCCGGTCTGGCACCTTCTGGCATCCTCGCGGAATCCCGTGCCACCCTGCGGCAGGATGTGGCAGTTCCGGTGGCAGTTTCGGTGGCAGGCTGTGGCGGAACTGCCACAGCCTGCCACCGGAACTACCAGTTCTGCCTGTCACTGCCACAAATTGAGCTCGGTCCTGCTGCAATTCAATCAATTTCTCGGCACGTTTGCAATGTAATGCACTGCAGACGTGCACAGCGCCCCCTACCGAACAAGATGGGTAGCTCGGTCAGCAGGGAGCTGAGGAAGAGCGGCTGCTGACGTCACTCTGCTGCGCCCGCAGCTCGGAATGCTTTTTTGTTTTTGAGTTCTGGGCAGTACTTTGCGGGCAGACCATGAAAACGAAAAAGCAATGTCTGCTTTGTTTTCTTTTTGATTATGGCATAAAATGTGCAGTCATGAAGAAGAAAATGCAAATGCAAATAGGATGATTGATTACTAATTTTATTTATGGGTCAAATAACGCAGCCACATTCTTAAAATGAAAAAGCATTTCTGGAAATGCTTTTTCATTTTCAAATTTTACATTTCAAATTGAATTTTGGTATCTATTTGCTGGGGCATATTTTGAAAAATAAATCTCAAAAGTATTTTTCTTTTTCATTTTAATTAAGTGAAAGAATGAGCAGTCTTGAAGAAGAAAATTAAAATGCAAATAGGATGATTGATAACTAATTTCATTTATGAGTCAAACAATGCAGCCACATTCTTAAAATGAAAAAGCATTTCTGAAAATGCTTTTCCATTTGAAATATGGTAACGATTTGCTTCCATAAACGTGAGCCGGTACAGTCCAGTACTGCGTACCACTAAAAGACTCTGCGCCAGGAAGAGAGAAGAACGGTTGTCTGTTATGAAGCCGTCATCCAGAACCAGTTATGACTGCAAAAACTCACGAGCACACAAAGAAGATCAGATCCACTACCAATAGACAGTCTAAACCACGACTTAATCTGTTCATAAATATAGCTTTTTCTCCTCATTCCAAATTGTTTCTGAACTGTTCTGCTATGATGGAGCCTCAATGCTCTTTGCTTCTCTCCCCTCGGAGCTCGAGGTTTTTCGAGATCGGTGCGTTCGATTTAATGGACTGGGAGATTTTACCGCAGCTTGCATTAGGACAGGACGAACAATAAATCACGTACCATCTACAAACTTTAAAATAAAAACGGAGAAAACAACCGAACTGTCAAATGTTCAATTTAAATGTAATCAAAACTTGACCACAATGCAGAGAACAATAACTTCTTTGTTCAAAAGAAAAGACGGAGACTGAAGATGAAAAGTTATGCATCAGAAAATGGTTTATCATTGTTTCGTACATGGCAGTTCTTTAACAATTGATATGTATATATATATATATATATATATATATATATATATATATATATACTACATTGTCAAGTGATTCTAATTTCTGCCTTCAGTAAAGTAAAATATTGATACATTTTAATTAGTTTGAGTTTGGACTTTGCTGAGAGAGAGGGAGATCTCGAGGGGGCCACAGATGAGAGTAACAATTAACACGAGAGTAACAATTAACACGCACGCACGCACACACACATATATATATATATATATATATATATATATATATGTGTGTGTGTGTGTGTTATTTATATAGCGCCAATTCACAAAACATGTTGTCTCAAGGCACTTCACAAAGTCAGGTACATACATTCCAAATAATCCATTGAACAGTGCAGTCAGAGTCAGTTATTTATTCAAATTAGATAAAAAGTTTTTCTAACTAAGGAAACCCAGCAGATTGCATCCAGTCAGTGACTTGCAGCATTCCCTCCTCCTGGATGAGCATGTAGAGACAGTGGACAATCACTGGCGTTGACTTTGCAGCAATCCCTCATACTGAGCATGCATGTAGCGACAGTGGAGAGGAAAACTCCCTTTTAACAGGAAGAAACCTCCAGCAGAACCAGGCTCAGTGTGAGAAGAAGCTTGGACGATGCCCCTCTCCAGAAAGGTGTCACAGTAAGACACAGAGTCAGGCCAAGTGTAGCTTCTAGGAAGAGAAAAGAGAGAAAGAGAGAGAACATAAAGTTAAAATAATGCAAAATTGGAGAGTAGTATGAGAATGTAGCAGAGAGAGTGAAAGTGGTCATTATGTCCTCCAGCAGCCTAAACCTATAGCAGCATAACTACAGAGAAAGCTCAGGATAACCTAAGCCACTCTAACTATAAGCTTTATCAAAAAGGAAAGTTTTAAGCCTAGCCTTAAAAGTAGACAGGGTGTCTGCCTCATGGACTAAAACTGGGAGCTGAATAAGCTGAAGGCTTTTAACTGCATTTTGTGGACATCCTGATAGTAAAGAATTACAATAGTCCAGCCTTGAAGTAACAAATGCATGGACTAGTTTTTCAGCGTCACTCCTGGATAAGATATTTCTAATTTTGGCAATGTTCCGGAGGTGAAAGAAGGAAATAATATTGCACGCCACACTTTTCAGTTTGTTATTTGTTAAAAAAGTTTGACACATCCAATAAATTTCATTCCACTTCACGATTGTGTCCCACTTGTTGTTGATTCTTCACAAAAAATTAGAATTTTATATCTTTATGTTTGAAGCCTGAAATGTTGCAAGAGGTTGAAAAGTTCAAAGGGCACTGTATCTGCAGAATCAGGTAATTTCTGAGTTTCAGTGATGTGGAAAAGTTTGAAGACCATAAGTCAATCAATCAATCAATCAATCAATCAATTAATTCCTCTCTGCCAGGGCCAAACTGATGTGGGGCAGCATCTACCTCACTGGAAAAACAAAGCTTGTCATCATTGGAGGCAATTTCAGTGCAGAGAGATATCAAAAAAAGATTCTGCAAACAGTGGAAATCATATATCTCAGTTCTTAGGGATCAAACTCTATTCTACAAGATCTCAACAATTGCTCTGCAGAGCAGGAAGTTTATCAGAGACTACTTTCAGAATATGGGAGTGCAGCAGATAAAACAGCAGGCCTGCAGTCCTGACCTCAACTCTGCTGAACATTTTTACTCTTCATAACTGCGTAACCAATACAACCACACTGACTTGCAACAAATGCTGGCTGTCTTCCCACAGCAGTGTGTGACCATGCCGTTTACCAGAGGAGGTAGGAGGAGGAGGTACCAAAGGGACTGTTAAAAAAGCCTATATGTATGTTTAACTTTAATTATTCAATCCAATTACAACAATAAAAACAAGAGTAGGTGGCAGAGAGGCTTATCAGACCTCCAAGGTCTTTATTCTGTAAACATTCTGAATAAAAATAGAAAACAGTAGAAGACTTTCTGCACATCACACGAAGAGGGAATAAAATAGATCAAATAACACATCTTGAGTTGTTGTATTTATTATGACTGCTAGGCAATAATCACACCTCAGTTTTGTGGGAAACAGTAAACCACATATCAGCACTAACATCACATACCAACTGTCAGGCACGGTGGTGGGGTTCTAATGATGTTGGGCTTGTTTTGCAGCAACTGGACCTGGGCATCATGTCAAATGTGAGTCCATCTGTCTGAGAGCTAAAGATTGGTCCAAACTGGATCATCAACAGGACAAAGATCCCAAACATATCAGAAAATCTACAGCAGAATGGCTGAAAATGAAAAGAATTGCAAGTAGTATTGCAATGATACAAAATCTAGAAACGATAATCAATTCTAATAATTATACAATGATTTGTTGATGCACATTATTAATGTCTTTTTGTTAGTATTTAACAACTTTTAGGTGTATAGTTTTGAATTTTCATGAGGTTCCAGCTTTGTTCTAGTTGTGCAGCTCTTTTAAGAGTTTGGATGTAGATATTTTCCTTTATTCAGTGTGACGGTAGTTTTATACATATTTTTATTTACAGCAGAGGTTTTATTTACAGAAGAGTTCAATTCTTTTCATTTTGTTCTCCTAAAACCAGTTGACTGGAAAGAAATGTAGGACAGATAAAAATTTAAACAGGTCTGTTGGGGTTTTGTCTTAGAAAAGGTTTTTCCTTTAATATTTTGCTACAAACCAAATATCCAATTCAAACAATATTCAACATAAACAGGAAATACATGATATATGTGATATTAATATGAGAATCTCCACCTCTGATTCTGTTAAATGGGCAGTAATGATTAGACTAATTATCTATTTTATGAATTAAACATAATTAATGTGTTGTGTAGAACCAGTTATCTATGTTCAACACATTCATAAAGGATTCTATAAGTGTAATAATTTCTAAGTTGTGCACTGGCTGAATTTTGAAGTTCTGACTGCAGTCTGACAAAGAAATGCTTTGAGGTTCTGAATCCACTTGGCAGTGCACGGCCTCCTCCAAAATGCTGTTTGATGGTTCAAGTGGTTGTAAAGGCTCATGCCAAGCCAGTCTACTACACTGTCTGCTTTTTGTGGTTGTTATAGAAACCCACAGCACCAGCTCATGTGTGATCAGCCCTGCAGAGTGGGGGAAGTTCTGCCAGGGTTACTCCCAAAGAGCCGTGCTGAAATAAAAATGAATTCTCTTTTTTCCCTTCAAGCTCTGCAGGCCATGAAGCTCTCACTCTTGGATTTCCTCACTGTTCACGCTTTCATTTAACAAGAGGCTGTAATCATTCTCCTGTCCCATTAAATATGCATGTTTAATCTGTCTCAGAGTTCGTATTTCGGGAGGTGAAGGAGTTGCTGTCATGGGACTAATTTACTAACGAGGAGGGGAGAAATTTGATATGTAACGCTGCATGAGCAAAACATTTTTTTCCTTTTGAATCTGTTATTTTGTTGAAGCATTTACGTCAATGCACCTGCGGTTCCCAAACAGTCAACAGAAAAAAATACTAAATATAGGCGTATAACAGGAGTAGGAAGGATCCTGAAGCATTCCTCTCAAGTTAGCGGGCCAGATTTAGAGAACTCTTTCATTTAAAGTCCAACAACTTTTTAATTTTATATCAATTATGCTGTGAAAAAATATTTTTCCCCTTAAAGATTTTTTTGTTTGGTTTTTGTCACCTAAAATGTTTCATGTTAAGGTGTTCCTAATCAGATCAGTGGTAAACCTTCCCAGGAATGGTCAGTCTACCAAAATTACTTCAAAAGTACATCAACAACTCATCCAGGAGGTCACATAAGAACCCAGAAGAACATCTAAAGCTCTGCAGGCTTCACTTGCTTCAGTCAAGATCAGGGTTCATGATTCAGCAATAGGGAAGGGAGAGACTGGGCAAAAATGGCCTCCACGGGAGAGGTCTGAGGCCCGAACCACTGCTGATCCAAAAGAACACAATGGCCTGCCTCACATTTACCAAAAACATCTTGATGATCCCCAAGACTTTTGGGACAATATTCTGTGGAAAAACTGGATAAAAATGGACCTTTTTGGAAGGTGTTCTGGCTGTACTGGATGGAACCATGAATCCTGCTCTCTAGCAGTAAATCCTGAAAAAGAATATCCAGCCATCAGTTTGGGCTCAGTTTGGGCTCAGTTGGGTTATGCAGCAGAACAATGTTCCAAAGCACACCAGCAAGTCCATATCTGAATGGCTAAAAACATGAATGAAGGTTTTAGAATGGCCTCGTCCAGGGGCCTGCAACCAGTGGCTCCGGAGCCACATGTGGTTCTTTGGGCCCCCTACAGAGGAAGAATAGAACTGAGGAGGCTTTTAAAATATAAATTTAATAAAAACAGACTTCTAGCAGTTTTTCATTATGGTTCAAATGTCAGTTCAATATCCGCATAGAAATAACAAAATGAGACGAATGAAACAAGAACTACATGCTTTTCTTCCTTTGCTCTATAAACGTGGAATTTACCATTCAATTAAATGCATGAGTTTATTTTGTTTCAATCAAATCAATTGATTGGGATTTTGATGTTAAACTAAAACACAAATAGGATCTTGGATTTAAGTGAACAAACAACAGAAACTACATCAATAAAACAAGTTTTATGTAACAGCAAGATCTTAACATCAGTTTTAAAAGCTTGAGGCAGGTGCTTTGCAGAGGTTTGGTGGATCTGCTTGTTGTAAAAGTTTAATTTTCATTTATCTAAAACCCCAAAGTAAAAATACAACTCTGGTTCTTTGATTTAACTGTAAAACATATTTTTTTACATTTATTATATATAAAGCTTGATCCTTTTCCGAAGGCTCCTACCGATCTAGAGAAATGTATTTCCTAGAAGCCTTAAAATGCCTCTTTGCCCTGAAAGTGTTGCCGACCCATAGCCCAGTCAATGTTCCAACTTTAATCTGGTGAAATGATCTCAAAAAATCTGTTCCTGCTGGAAACCCTCCAATGTGGCTGAATTACCACAATTTTGCAAAGCAGTGGGCCAAAATTTCTCCACAGGGATGTGAAAGACTCATTGCCAGTTATATAAAACTCTGGATCTCAGTTGTTCCCACTGGGGGGTTTATTGGTCATTTACTCAGGTTATCTTTGTCTGATATCAACATTAGTTTGAAACAGCAGAAACAGAAATGTTTTTCACAGCAGCGTACTCATTCAATCTAAAAGACTTGCAGTAAGAACTAAAGGTTTTGGTGCTAAATGTATTGGGTTCATTCCATCAAAGCTCGGGTAAATTTAGGGTTAAGTGAAGTGGAGAAAACTGTTTTGCTTGAAGTGTGGGATTGTTTTTGGATCTAAGGTGTGCTACGTGCCCCATGCTGTATACGAGATAGATCCTCCAGATGGTAATCAAAGCCAGCATCTGTGAGGGTAGGAGGCAGGGGTAAGTATTAAGGTATGTCAAAACAAGGTGAGATCTTTCCATGTAATCCATGCAACATTTAGTACCTGCTCACAGTTAACTCCATAAAAGCTACAATAAATAATCCATGTAATAATTATTAAAACACTCAGTTGAAGCAGTGAGGAGTGAAACAAGCATGTTCTCATATTCTGGAGCTGAGAGACTAGAGAGGCCTGTGTGGAGCCACATTTTATCTGCCACATATTATCTGTCTTATCTTTTGCAAAAATATAAACAAGTATATCCAAAGAAATGATGTATGATGATTTTATATTCTTTCACATGTATTGAATAAAATTAGTAGTCTTTGATTAACAAGTTAAAAGATGTATGATTGAAATGTGGTTAAGAACTGAGAATTAGAGGAAAAACATTAAGGTTTGACATTCTCAGTCAGCTATATATGAAAGAAATATAACATTAATCATTTGTAAAGCATGAATAAAAAGAATGAAGTGATGGTTTTGTAACTGTGTTTTAAAGTGAATGCTGAAAGCTGAAGAATGAAATGTGTAATACTGTGTAAAGTTTAAAACTGAGCAGATTAGGGAAAAAACTGGAGGTTGACTAGGAGTGACGAGAGCCAGCTGCATGCTGACAGCGACGGGAGAATGCGACTACAGACCAGCGTGGCTATTATTGGCATCTCCAAGGCTGAGAAACAGAATCAGTAGGTCACAATGACCATGACTAAAGTATTGAGCAATAATCAAGAAGCTGAGCTGAATAGGTTGCGCAATAACTAAGAAGCCTAATAAGGGCCTGACCGGTGAAGGCATCAAGCGCTATAAAAACAATGATGAGAGCAGAAACGTTGTTGTTTCCTCGCAGAAGACCAGCGAACAAGATCGGACGGAGAAAATAAGCTTGGATGGAAAAGGAACAGAGACACAGCCCAGCTGATCGACTGCATTAAAAAGAGGATCAACCCGTGGGCCCAGTAAGGACCGTGCCTCAAAATTAAGAATCTGATTTCATCTAAAGCCTTTTTATCCAGACAACAGAAGTGAACTTGATCGGTGAACAGCTGATTGCTCTAAGTTTCAGGCTTCTGCAAGTCCTGAATCAACTTCATTTATGTCCCCGGGTTTCCTTCAACTCTTCAGCGTCTGGAAACTACGGTCTTCGGAGACATATGACAACAAAGATCCTGTTTAACCATCAAAGCCTGGAGCATCAGTTCCTGCCACTTAAAGGAAGAAAACTGAAGATTAAGTCGTATTCCCTTCAAGAAACCACTCGTTACCAGAAGAAACATCTCCATCAGGTGCATGGATGAGCCTCCGTCTTCAAAGCCTCTCCAAACTCACTAGTTTCAGCATCAGGGAAAGACAGGTTGAGTTGATTGATTCATTTATATTATTGAAATTATTTTGTGTTGCCGAATTTAAGCTGTTACTGACCCCTGCAAAAGCGTTACTAACTAAAGAAAGCATCTAAAATTCTAGTTAAATCGTGGACCTTCAATTATTTGACTCATCGTATTGTTGGTTTTTCATTGGTGGTAAAAAGTCTTGTTGCCTGGTTCTAAGATATTTTAGGAGGTTTTTATAGGTTGCCTTAGCCAAGTTTGTTAAAACAGCGCCCTTGGGGCTCGTGCAGAGCCACTAAAATTAACGTAGCCCATATACCAAGAGCCAGTTGTAATATTAGGGAATGAGCAGCTGTTAACAGAAGTGACTGTTGAGGAGTGGATGACTGCTGTGGGCTACTCAGTCGTCCAGACCTCCAGTTGAAGAAGGGCGAGACTTTTGTATGAAGGCTGTCAGAGGCTAGGCAAGTCATTTCCCGACACCAGTTTAAACAGAACTCTCAGTAAACCTGCTTAGTTAGACCTTTCAGGTTTAGGGAAGTCCGGACCCGTTGAATGGAGAGCTGGATTGAGCAATCCCTTTAGACATGGGGAAGTAGGAGGGAGGGGTTAGCTCATCGGACAACAAAAGATATCACGGATGCTCAGTGATACACTCCAGTTTTGGAGCAACATAAACATTCAATTAAAGCCATTGTTTTCATACACTGTGATGTGTAAAAGTCTTGGGTCATCCCTCCTAATGAGATTTTGAGAAAAAATTATCTGGGTTTTCTTTGGACTTTGAACATTTTCAGAAGAATATCTGATTATTATTATCATTAAAGCCCCTTAATCTTACCTGCGACCCATTATTCATTCAGTCATAAAACATATTCTGAACTTGATGCATGAGCAATTTTTGATACGTCACAGACAACTTAGCAAAGAACCAGTTAAGAACTGGAAAATTACATACTTTGTCACCACAAAATAACACTTTTCATTGACTTTGGAAAATATCAAAGATACAGAATTTTTTCACACTTTGTCACTTTATAAACTGTGTATTTCAATCATATTTTTGTGATAAACCAACACAAACTAGTATATAACTGGACTTTGACTAGGCCATTCCAGTCTTGCTGGAAGAGGACCCACTGCTGCAGTCTCCAACAGGTTCTCCTCTAGGACTGTCCTGTATTTAGCTTTGACCAGCTTCCCTTTCCTTGCTGAAGAAAAGCATCTCCACATCATGATGCAGCCACCACCATGTTACACCATGGGAATGTTGTGTTAAGCAAGGTGTGCGCTATTGTTTTGCATATCAGCTAAATAATCTTCTGGTCTCACCTGATTAGAGAACCCTCTTACATGTTTGATGTTTTCACCTACACGCTTTCTTTCAACGTCATCACTCCTCTTCTACTACTAGTTGCCCTGTTCTCCTACCTGAGTTGTGAATCTCTGTAGTTCCTCCAGAGCTACCATGGGTGTGTCAGTTTAGGTAGACATCCATGTCCTGGTAGGTCTGCAGTTGGTCCATCCTCTCTCCATGTTCAGATGATGGATTAAACAGAGCTCTGTGAGATGTTCAAAGCTTGGGATGTTGTTTTAGAACCTCACCCTGCTTTAAAGTTCCCTGACCTGCCTGCTGTGGTCCTTGGACTTCATCATGCTGCTTGTTCTCTAATGTTCTCTAACCGACCTCTGAGACCTTTATAGGACAGCTGGATCTGTACTGCGATTGTGTTACACACGGGTGATCTATATTTGCTAATCAGGTGACTGAATGCTACTGATTGCATTTAACTTAGGGGTATCAGAGTAAAAAGAGGCTGAATAAATAAACGTGTAAGACAAAAAATCATCTGTTCATTAGGCAGTAATGGGTAAACATCAGTTTCAAGAACTACAACAGTTAGCTGTCTGATTTCAAAAACAAAAAAATGTCTAAAATAAATAATGATGAAACTCGGAGGTAAACCTCTGAAACAAACTGCTGCAAAACTCTTTGGAAGAATGAGAAAAATCAATAAAAATAGGTCAAGATTTTGGATTGTGGACTTAAACGTGAGAAAACTCAGTACAAAAACAAAATGTAAAATAAAAATCTGAAGTCGTCTGAAGGTTTCCACCTGAAGGTCTGTCCATCGCTGGATCAGCTTATTTTTCTTCAGAATCACGTTTCCCCTCGTTGCCTCCCTGGTAATCGCTCCGCCCCACATTGAGGCTTGCAACATCTGCCTTGCTTTTTCATATGCAATCTCTCTGATAGAATGGTTCAGGCCCACTCAACCATAGAGGCCCCCTCAGCCTCGCCGCCAGCTGCTGGAGTCATTCTCGGGCCGAGACGGAAGGTGTGCGCAGATAAGAAGTCTTTATCTGGGCCCCTGAGGGAGGCAGGTTAAGTTTAAGGTGAAGGTTTGACATGGAGGCCCGTCTACTTGCTTTGGTTGCCCTCCCTCCACTCCTTCTTCTACCTCCTGATGTGAGGCTCAGGCTCAGTCCCCAATCCCCATGTCCCTGGGCTCCTTCATGATAGCCCCCACTGCTCAGGCTTTAATGAGAAAGATGAAAGAGAGCCCTCCTCCTCCTCCTGTACTGGTACCAGCCAATTCACTTTACTCCTCGTCTTTGCTTACTCCTGCTCACTTGGGCCCTGCAGCACTACCTCATCCAAGCCTTTCTGCTCGGGTGGGGGAAGCTCTGCTGTAATAAACTGGAACTGTAGCTGGTTCCTATTTTAAATTTTTCAGGTATTATTCCATCAGATCTTCTGTGCCTGTGTCTTTTTATGTCTCCCGCTCTGCTTTGTGGCTCCGCTCACTTTTATTAGTCATAAACCCCATGAAATGCATCCTAGCCAAAATCCTTTCCTTTCACTTTTTGTTAAGGTCTGATGTTCAAGTCAGAGCCCGTGAAGCTTGTTTTCATGCTTTTACCTTGGTTTCTTTTCTTTTCTTGCCCCTTTAATAATAATAAATAAGGTTAAATCAACTATACTCTTTATCAAAACTCTTCTGATTACTATATTTGCATTTAAAACCTGATCTAGGCCAGGCAGAGCAAGGCAAGGCAAGTTTATTTTTATAGCACATTTCAGTAGCAAGACAATTCAAAGTGCTTCACATGAAGGAAAAAAAAAAGGAAAAAACACATTAGGCATAGTACATTAAAGTGACATAAAGGTAATTAAAAAATAAAGAGAATAGAATGATGGATAAGAAAATGAAAGGAAAGTTGGACTGAAAACGTAACTAATAATGTTTAGATGGCCCAGTCAAAGGCCACTCTAAACAAATAAGTTTTCAGTCTTGATTTGAAGCAACTTAGCATTTCAGCGCCTTTACAGTTTTCTGGCAGTTTATTCCAGATTAGTGGAGCATAAGAACTAAAAGCTGCTTCTCCATGTTTGGTTCTGGTTCTGATTCTGTAGAGTAGATTTGAGCCAGAAGACCTGAGAGGTCTGGGTGGTTGATCCACTGACAACAAGTCTGTAATGTATTTTGGTGCTAAGCCATTCAGTGATTTATAGACTAACAGAAGTATTTTAAAGTCTATCCTCTGAGCTACAGGGAACCAGTGTAAGGACTTTAGAACCGGGGTGATGTGCTCCACTTTCTTAGTTCTAGTGAGGACGCTGGCAGCAGCGTTCTGGATCAACTGCAGCTGTCTGATCGACTTTTTAGGCAGACCTGTGAAGACATCGTTGCAGTAATCAATTCTACTAAAGATGAACGCATGAATTAGTTCTTCAAGGTCCTGCTGAGATATTAGTCCTTTAATCCTGGAGATGGATTAAATCCTGGAGAGAGATCTACATTATGTGCTGATCGAAATAACCAAACAGTTTTAACTTCTTAAAACAACTTACCTCCCCAAGAAATAAATCATTATTTGTCATAATTTTTGATGGATATGGAAAGAAATGATGGGTTTTGTGTCGTACTTTGCAAAGTTTGAATCCACTCACTACAGGCAGCTATGATTTATTTGAAGTGTTCTTTCTCCACAGTGGCATAAATATACAACAAACACCCTTTAAATAAACTTTTTAAAACAAGAATTGGATGTTCCAGTTCAAAGTTCACATTTACTGTGGATTTTCTCTAATCCACACAGGCTCAAATATATTTAAATATTCTAAATAACATTTTAATTAATATCCAATAGCAAGTTGCAATTCAACTGCGATTATTGTGTACCGCATCACGTTTCTGGTTCAATTCTTGCTGGATATTTGTCCGCTCTGCTTGACAGAATTGGTAGTCTATTTAAATAGTTTTTTTTTTTTGGCACAGCCATGGCTTCAAACACAGTTCATAGTTTTTGATATAGCTGAGGCTTTCCTAAATCTTAATGTTAGCCTGCATTTCTATTCCGTAAAGGGGGAGTAGGTGGTGCTGGTGCCTATCCCCCAGTCATTGAACGCGAGCGAGAGGCGGGGTACATCCTGGACAGGTCACTATGCAATACACACACACAGACTAAAACCTGAGGACAACTGAGAGTCCACTTAACCTAACTGTCATGTTTTTGAACACTGGGAGGAAGCCAGAATACACAGAGGAAAAACACGGGAAGAACATGCAAACTCCATGCAGAAAAACCCCGGGGCGAGATTTAAACCCTGGACCTTTTTGGTGCAAGGCCACAGTACAAACCACTGCACTGCTGTGCAACCCCAGTTTTTATTTGTGTTGCAAATCGCTGCCTAGTTAGAAGACCCAGCTGTGCCCAACTTTCCATCTGATCTAAAGTGTCCCTTGCAGATCAAAGACAGGTGGTTAGAATAATCAGGAACAGTCCAGGAACCACCAAGACTCAATCCTGCTGTGCACAGAAAACTGCTGGAGCACCGGTGTCACTCAACAAAGTAAAGTAAGTTTTACAGCACCATCTGACAGGGGGCTAGCCAAAACAAAAGCTGCTCCTCCAAATCCAACACCTTTAAGCTTGACAGAAATTTGCCCCACATAGTCAGACGTCTTCTGGACAAAAGTTCTAGGTTAGGATGATGTAAAGACAAAACTGTTTGGCCACCATGACAAGGTGACAAACATGACAAGGATCCCAAACACACTTTAAACCTATTTCAATAGATGAAGCAATGTAGCCCTGATCTCAGCTTTGGTGCTGATTGGTGGACTAATGTTGAAAGATGGGTGGATGCATGATCATGAAAGCCTGAAACAAGAACAATTTGAATGGACCACTAAAAGCACCAAATTAATACAGCAGAAAAGTTCATTAGATTTAGGCCTGAGTTAAAGGGTGATATTTATAATCATATTGTCCTTTTGACAAAAACAATCAGAATGATCTTAAAACCAGACCATAAATAAATAAAAAGGTTCCTCCACAAGAATAAAGAAATAACAGAAGTGCAATGGCATCAGTCAGCTGTTATGGTCACTGCTTCCACCTAGTGGACAACTTATATATCGCGAGACATTTGAGATGTACAGGTCCTTCTCAAAATATTAGCATATTGTGATAAAGTTAATTATTTTCCATAATGTAATGATGAAAATTTAACATTCATATATTTTAGATTCATTGCACACTAACTGAAATATTTCAGGTCTTTTATTGTCTTAATACGGATGATTTTGGCATACAGCTCATGAAAACCCAAAATTCCTATCTCACAAAATTAGCATATTTCATCCGACCAATAAAAGAAAAGTGTTTTTAATACAAAAAACGTCAACCTTCAAATAATCATGTACATTTATGCACTCAATACTTGGTCGGGAATCCTTTTGCAGAAATGACTGCTTCAATGCGGCGTGGCATGGAGGCAATCAGCCTGTGGCACTGCTGAGGTCTTATGGAGGCCCAGGATGCTTCGATAGCGGCCTTTAGCTCATCCAGAGTGTTGGGTCTTGAGTCTCTCAACGTTCTCTTCACAATATCCCACAGATTCTCTATGGGGTTCAGGTCAGGAGAGTTGGCAGGCCAATTGAGCACAGTGATACCATGGTCAGTAAACCATTTACCAGTGGTTTTGGCACTGTGAGCAGGTGCCAGGTCGTGCTGAAAAATGAAATCTTCATCTCCATAAAGCTTTTCAGCAGATGGAAGCATGAAGTGCTCCAAAATCTCCTGATAGCTAGCTGCATTGACCCTGCCCTTGATAAAACACAGTGGACCAACACCAGCAGCTGACACGGCACCCCAGACCATCACTGAATGTGGGTACTTGACACTGGACTTCTGGCATTTTGGCATTTCCTTCTCCCCAGTCTTCCTCCAGACTCTGGCACCTTGATTTCCGAATGACATGCAGAATTTGCTTTCATCCGAAAAAAGTACTTTGGACCACTGAGCAACAGTCCAGTGCTGCTTCTCTGTAGCCCAGGTCAGGCGCTTCTGCCGCTGTTTCTGGTTCAAAAGTGGCTTGACCTGGGGAATGCGGCACCTGTAGCCCATTTCCTGCCACACTTTTTCCTTCCCACAGACTTCCCACTGAGGTGCCTTGATACAGCACTCTGGGAACAGCCTATTCGTTCAGAAATTTCTTTCTGTGTCTTACCCTCTTGCTTGAGGGTGTCAATAGTGGCCTTCTGGACAGCAGTCAGGTCGGCAGTCTTACCCATGATTGGGGTTTTGAGTGATGAACCAGGCTGGGAGTCTTAAAGGCCTCAGGAATCTTTTGCAGGTGTTTAGAGTTAACTCGTTGATTCAGATGATTAGGTTCATAGCTCGTTTAGAGACCCTTTTAATGATATGCTAATTTTGTGAGATAGGAATTTTGGGTTTTCATGAGCTGTATGCCAAAATCATCCCTATTAAGACAATAAAAGATGTGAAATATTTCAGTTAGTGTGCAATGAATCTAAAATATATGAATGTTAAATTTTCATCATTACATTATGGAAAATAATTAACTTTATCACAATATGCTAATATTTTGAGAAGGACCTGTATTATAGGTTTAATACCGTGTGAGTTCTATTAGATATCTTGAAAACATAAAATTGGATCATTACCACCAGCAAAATCTGCTAATTTCACTTCAACAGCAGGTTTACACAAAATATTTTTTATTTAGTTGTACTGGAGTCATATGATAGATATGTCATGTGATGTGTAATGTTAAAGCAGCCATGTCACATAAAAACAAAAGACGTAAGGACTTCAGGCTGTTTTATTCTGCAGATAACTTACTTAAAAAGCCAACAAACAAAGCAGCTCCTGAGCAAAGAGTCACAAGTAAATAAATATTATTCAAGTAACATTTTCTTTATCAGTAACACTCCTTCAAACTTTCAGAATCTCTGAAACAAATGCACAGCCCTACTGAAACACAACAGCTGTAAAGTAGCTGGTTGATCTTTTAAACAATCAATAATAAAGCTGATTTGATTTTGATTTAAACAAACGTGAAATGCTGGAACTTGGAATGAGATTCAAGTAGCAGAGCGAGTAAATGGTCCACTCGGACAGGGATCCTGACAAAAGAAACCAACTCTGACTGTCTCTGGTTTCTGTCTAGTAAATAAGACGCCATCTTGGTCTGTTCTGCTTACAGCGGGCTCACACAGTTTTGGACTTGTCTGCGTTGTTTACATATTTCTGGTAAACCACCCTCAGCGTGGTGTACAGATTTCCCATGAAGAGCACCATGTAGGAGCAGCCGCACATCAAAACCTAGACGGCAAAATAAAGGAATGGATCATTTAAACAAGATTTAATCAAGACTTTTCCACATTTTAGTCACATTAAAATCAAACTTTATTTAAATGTATCTGATTTGGATTTTGTGTGACAGACCAACATGAAGTGGTGCATGTTTGTGAAGTGGACGGGAAATCTAAACGGTTTTCAGCATTTTATACAAGTAAAAATTTGATTAGTGTGGAGTTCCTTTGTTTTCAGCCCTCCTGAGTCAATAGTTTCACTGAAGATACAGCTGCATGTCTTTTATGGTGTGTCTACTGTATCAGCCTTGGATGTTATTCTTTGCAAAATGGCTCAAGCTCAGTCAGACTGGATGGAGGATGTTTGTAAACGTCAGTTCTCAAGTCTTACCACAAAGTTTGGATTCAGGTCGGGACTTTGACTAGGCCATTCTAACACATGAATATACTTTGATCTAAACCATTCCATTGTAGCTCTGGCTGGATGCTCAGACCAGCTTCCATGTTCCTGCTGAAGAAAAGCATCCACACAGCATGATGCTGCCACCACCATCTATCATTTTGGAGATGGTTGTATGGGGTATTTGGGGGTTTTCTCTGTGTTAGCCAAAAGGCTCAGCGCCTCCTTCCACATGTTTGCTGGGACCCCTACAAGGCATGTGCCAAACTACTAACAGGACTTCTTTTCATGTGAAAAAAAAGAGGAAAAGTCCAAGGTACATGAATACTTTTGCATAGCTGTATTTCTGGATTAATTTACCCACATCTTCCTTCTCTCCATAGTTTTGGTGGTTTTTTTGAAATTACTGAAAAGAAAATGAAGTTTTATGGGACACTAACCTGCCATTCTTTACACTCTGGGAGCTGGAACATCCTGAAAAGCGTCATGCTGTTGTACAGCTGCCAAAACTGCAACCAAGTAAAAAAAATCAAGCTTAGTAAGACAACTTCAAATTTCTTTTTCTTGCATTCAGGCACATCATTTTCTGTTTTTAGTGAGATAACATCAACATGAATGATCCAAAGACGTCACTTTAAAAACTGCGACTACATACCTGACCAAAGTACAGGAAGGGAAGGAGGAAGGTCAGGCCTCTCCACATCCAGGACTGGAAGCCCTCTAAACACCCAGAGAGCAGAGAGGAGACTTACTGAGCTGACATTAAACAAGTCTCCCAATGTTCTGAAGTTTGAAATGAAACATTTTACAGCCATGATAAGAAAACTGTCATAACACAATTACAAAAAAGAGCAAGTCGTGCTTTAAACTTTTGTTGCACTACTTTAATTCTGTTTGAGTGAAGCATCGTAGTCCCTTTTTTTGCCTGATCTTGTAAACATGATGGAAGTTAACAGTATTGGTGAGTAAATGGGGATAAGGTCTGAACCAGATATGCACCGGTATGAAAATTTAGGCTGAAATCTATATCCAATATTAATATTACTGTTATGGCCGATAACCAAAATTTACCGAAACTATATATACTCCCCTAACCTTTCAACACCCTGAAAAAACGACAAAACAGCTGACATTGCTTCTCTGCTTTTATTAAACTCCCCACAATCCTGCGCTGCATCACTGTCACATGACTGAAAAAAATACCACGTGGCCAACAAGATGGAACTAAACTTTAGTTATCAATATCGGCCCAGTTCTACAGGTTACTTTTAAAAAAAATCGGGCCGATATGTTAAAAAATGTCAGGTGATATTTACTTTAAGTGTAAAAGTGCTGAGCTGCTGCCTGCACTCACCAACTGTAAGGTCCATGGTGTGTCTTTCTCCCAGCGCTCTGAGTCTGTACAAAGAGCCGCTCTGGTAGTAGTACTGCAGGAACTGGACAAAACCTACAAACAGGGAAATAAACCAAAAAAGACAAGGAAACAAAAGAAGCTCACAGCTAACAAATCACTGATACTGACTATTGTTTTTACACTAATTTTACCTCTTCTTAATCACATCTAATATTCCGTAAGGTGATGATGTCTAATTCTTATAATTATTACGTCACTTCGGACACAAACTGCATGTCATAAGTATGGAAAAATGCTTCTTTAAACAGCTGTGTGATTACTATATCATACAGTATTTAAGGATAACAGTCATGGGTTCATGCTGCTAAAAGCCCAAAATTAGCAGCGGACAAGTAGAAATTCAGCTGTTTAAGCCATAATGTAGTGTTTGACAGGTCGAGACAGAATCTCTTACTTTGATAGAGATTGTAGGATAGAAACTGATTTCTAAACATCTGGTAGAGGGCGCCATCAGGCCTGCCAACAAAGATCACATCAGGTGAAAGTGGTGCAGAGTGAAGGAACAATATGTTTGGTTTATTACATTATGATCTGAGGTGGAGGAGTCCAGAACAAGTCTTACCAAGTCAGCATCACTCCAGACAAGAAGGTCGATATGTAGTGATGGAAAACCCACCAACCTTTGATCCTGAAACAGCAAACTGGTATCACTGGATGTTGGGTTCTGAGATTTAAATCCTAATACAGGCACAGAGCTGTGCAAAATTTTTCATTCCCCACATACTTCTTCACGTTTTGTCTCAAGACATCAATAAGCTTTTTTAGTTTTATTGATCAAGCTTCACAGAGGTTGAGCTTTACTTTACCAAACAGATCCAGTTCAGTCAGATTGGATGGAGACTGTCCATAAACATCAATTTTCAAGCCTTGCTACAGATTCTTGGTTCGATTTAGATCTGGACTTTGACTGGGCCATTCTAACACATGAGTTTGCTTAGACCTAAACCATCCTATTGTAGCTCTGGCTGTGTGTTTAAGGTCATTGTCCTGCTGGAAGGTGAACCTCCACCCCAGTCTCAAATCTTATGCTGCCTCTCACAGATTCTTCTCCACGATGGTCCTGGATTTAGTTTCATCCAGCTTCCCATCAACTCTGACCTGCTTCTCTGTCCATGCTAAAGAACATTGTCTCCACAGCATGATGCTGCCACTACCATGTTTTACCATATAGATGGTGCGTTTAGGGGGATGTGCACAGCTTCCTCCCTGACCTGTCTCATTGATCTTCATGCTGCAGTTTGTTCATTAAAGTTCTAACAAACCTCTGAGAACTTCACAGAAGATCTACATTTGGACTGAGATTAATTCACAGATAGCTGGACTCTGTTCAGAGATCAGGTCATTTCTCAAGGCAGTCGGTTGTATGGCAGTCAGGTATATGTGCCATTCTCCGTTCTGTTCATATTTCTGTTCTAATTTTTGTTGGTCTATGACATAAAATGAATCCGAACAGGCAGGATGCTCAAGGGGTGTGAATCGTTTGCTGTATTTTACTGCAGATTTGCAAATTATAGATACAAGCACATATCTAGTTTCAGACATTTATTGTAAATATGCATTGTTTCAAACTGTCATCAACCAGAAAATATGAAAGAGACTGTAATGTGTAATCCCCAATGGACTCAATAAGCAGACAGGCACGTGAAGCAGATTTAAACAAGTTGAAGGATTTTTGGACCTTTTATCTCTCAGGGAGCATCTCACCCTACATGGGAAGATAAAACCAGGTACAGACCTTGAGCCGTTGCTGATGAGGATACTCTCCCGGATGGTGAGCGTGCAGTAATACCAAACCAGCAGGAAGTTGAACAGAGCGTCCAGGACTCTGAAACAAGAGCACGAATGATGAGGAACGTGTTCCACCATCACAAAAACCAAACACACGGTGAATCTGACCGTGTGAAATTTCCGAATAACTTCAACCAGCATCAACAAGGTGTTGGGAAATGATTACCTGTAGCTAAACAAAAAGCGACATGTGAAGGAAAACACGAAGAAGATGACGGTCAGGACGAGTTTAAACTTCTCATACTCATCTTTATATGCAAACCTGTGTGGAGAAACAGAAGGAGAGGATTGGTGAAATGGTTCTGAAGTATCTCCGCTGTGGTTGCAGTAAAAGCGGTGACTTACTTTGCCTGCTTGTTCAGGAGCGTTACATTAACGTTTCCCAAAACAAGTGTGAGGTACAATCTAAACAGGAGGATACATAAATCAGTCACAAAGTGGAGATCTTCAGCATTGAAAAGTTCAAAACATGCAACACGATTATACCCGTTCTTCTTTGGCAGAAATGCTTCCATCTCAAAGAAAACATTCCTTTTGTCTTTGATGGACTCTTGCATTCCAGCAATGGACTCCATCTCCTCTGGGCTTAGGTTTGATGTTGGAGAGTTTTCTTTGCATCTAATTATGGAAATATGTCGACACACATTAAAAACTAATCATCAACAACATTTCCTGTTGAGTTAAATCCATTTCCTGTCAACACCCACCCTTTCAATGACAAAGTGAGCTCCTTCAGTTTCTTCCTCTGCCTTGCTATAGCACTAGAGCAGCTGTTTTGCAGTTTGGTCACTTCTTCAAGCTTCTGTTTATATAGACGATGGGTGTCCTGCAGGTGAAAACACATTAAAGAGGCATTCAGCGAAGAGAACAGAGCTGTACAACAGTTAGGTAGAAATCTGTGAAGTAGAATGGACCCCGGAAAGCTGCTAAAATCTTGGAATATAGTGAAAAGGTTCAACATTCTGGGGCTGCACAGTGGCGCAGGTGGTAGCACTGTTTCCTTGCAGCAAGAAGGTCCTGGGTTCGACTCTTTCGGCATGGAGTTTGCCTGTTCTCCCCGTGCATGCGTGGGTTCTCATCGGGTACTCCGGCTTCCTCCCACAGTCCAAAGACATGCCTGTTATGTTAATTGGTCTCTCTAAATTGCCCTTACGTATGAATGGTTGTTTGTCTTGTGTGTCTCTGTGTTAAACTGTGATGAACTGGCGACCCGTCCAGAATGAACCCCGCCTCTCGCCCGTAGACTGCTGGAGATAGGCACCAGCTCCCCCGCGACCTTGTATGTACAGAAGATGGATGGATGATTCAAAATTCTTTGTCCCTCATTTCAGAAGTGAAACCCATATATTACATAGATCTATCACACATAGAGTGAAATATTTAAAGCCTTCATTTCTTGTAATTTTGATGATTATGGCTTACAGAGAATGAAAACTCTAAATTTGATCAGCCTGTGGTTCTGCTGAGGTGCACAGGAAGCCCAGGACTCTGGACTTCAGAAAACCCAGTGGACCAACAGCAGCTGATGAAATGGTTCATCAGATCATCACTGACTGGAAACTTCACACAAAACCTCAAACTGCTTGGATTCTGAGCCTCTCCACTCTTCCTCCAGACTTTGGGACCTTAATCTCCAAATCCATCCATTCTCTACACTCGTTCATGAAGGGTTACGGGCCTCTGGTGCCTATCCATGGCAGTCATTGAGTGAGAGACCAGGTACAACCCGGACATTACGGGACAACACAGAGACAAACAGAACAAACAACCATTCCCAAGCAAACTTAAAGAGAACAATCAACATGCATACTTTGGGACTGTGGGACAAAGCTAGAGGACTGGAAGAACATGCAAAGTCCAAACAGACCAGAATGCGGACACAGGACCTTCTTGCTGCAAGACAACAGTGCTAACAGCTGCTCCACCATGCAGCTCTTGATTTGCGAATGAAATGTACTTTAATCTAAAAAGACGACTTTGGACCACAGAATAATAGTCCAGTCCTTTAGCCCAGGTTTTAAACTTCTCATTTTCTCTGTTCAGGAGTGGTTTGACACAAGGAATGTGACAGCTGGAGTCCATGTCCTGGATACTTTTGTATTTAGTGGTTCTTAAATCTTAAAAGACCCCAGCTCCAGTTCATGCTTTGGTAGACTTCCCCAAACTCTTTAAGTAGGCTTTGATTCATTATCCTCTCCATGCTGTGGTTATCCTTGCTACTTGTGCTTGCAGCTTTTCCTCCACACTTTGTCCTTCCACTAACTGTTCATTGATACCCTTCGTTATGAAGGGTCTCAATCACTGCCTGCTGGACAACTGTTAAGTAAGCAGCCTTCTCCATGATTGCATAAGCAATAAAATACCCCAAACTTAACTTTACTGTGTTTTTTTTTATTTAATTTAGGCAATTTTCTGAAAGGATGATTTTTGAGTTTCCATTAACTGTAAGGCAGTATCATCCAAATTAACAAATATAAAGGCATTAAATATATAATTACTATGGCTGAATTACTCATATAAATGAATGTTCCGATAATTAGCTAATTTACTGGGATGCACCTACATTCACAACAGTTTACAAAAACAGTAAATCCTACTAAGTCGCTACTCGTGATACCTCAGAGTTTAGCTCTTACTTTAATGAAATAGGATTATTCTTATATATATCATAGCAAATTCAGGCCTTTTTAGCATTTCATCTACTAAATATCTGCAGGTACAGCACATTTATTTTTAAGCCTGTGGTATATACCTGTAAAAAATGTTAATATTCCTTATTATCCTTATATTAATATTTTTATTTAATCTTTATCTGCTGAGTGGAACCCTCCTGCCCGCCCCACCCACACGTCTGTTAGCCTGACAGGGCTGCACTGTTTATTGTTTACCATTCCTGAATACATGAACTAAACTAACCTGGATATGTTGGTAATCTTTCTCCAAGTCGTCCCATTCCCGAAAACACTCGGATAAATCCTTTGGACTGAACATGTCTGCTCCGACGCTGGGGAACCTCTAGGACTTGTGAAATAACCGAGGATTCCTGAGCAACAGTTGCAACAATCAAAGCCACGTCCACGAACAAGCGTCGCTTCCTATACACGCCTTCAGAATAAAAGCTTCATATTTAAGACGCCCGGGATAAAACGCACAATTATAAATATGCTTTTTAAAATACTGGTAACTTCTGCTACAACTACTACATTTTTATCTAGTACTCTTAAAACATTTTCTCGCTGTCCTTACTGACTGCAAATACAACTTTACTTTTTAGAATTATATCCGGTATACCGTTACTATTGTGTCTTTATAAATTTTAAGGAAGTTCTGTTTATTGGTTCGTCCAATCAGATCACACTCTCGTGATGCCGTTATGTTCTGTCAACCAATCAGCGTCAGCGTATTGTCAATCAGTTTTGACTCGGTTCGTTGCCATGGAGGAAGTATGCGTCAGTGCGTCCGCCATATTGTGAGTGGCAAGGTCGCCTTGGAAACCAATTAGGCTTGTACAATATCAGAGGTGTCGAATGTGCGGCCCGGGTGCCACCTGCGGACCCTGGACTAATTTTGTGCGGCTGAGACTGCAATTAAAGAATGATACACATTAGTCCCGCCAGCACGGGAGGTTGATGCAGATGGAGATTTTTTAATTTTAATTATGGCAAATTTACAACACAAAATATTATTCTTTAGTAACATTTTTGCATTCTCTATGATTTAACAGTAAATAAAACCACATCTATTCAGTGACTTTTTCTCAAAAGCAGACAATGGTGCACCCAAATGTGCTTTAAATTAACTTGGCTAAATACAAATACTGCCAGCATTTTCAAAGTAAGATTGACCCTAAATTCTTAATGCGGAGAAAAGACAAAAACAAAATACATTTTTTTTTAAAGGGATCTAAAAATATCTGATTACTTTGATTGCTAAATTAATACACTGCTCAAAAAAATAACGGGAACACTTAAACAACACAATATAACTCCAAGTAAATCAAACTTCTGTGAAATCAAACTGTCCACTTAGGAAACAACACTGATTGACAATCAATTTCACAGATGTTGTGCAAATGGAATAGACAACAGGGGGAAATCTTAGGAGATTAGCAAGACACTCAATAAAGGAGTGGTTCTGCAGGTGGGGACCACAGACCACTTTTCAGTACCTATGCTTTCTGGCTGATGTTTTGGTCACTTTTGAATGTTGGTGGTGCTTTCACACTCGTGGAACCATGAGACGGACTCTACAACCCACACAAGTCGCTCAGGTAGTGCAGCTCATCCAGGATGGCACATCAATGTGAGCTGTGGCAAGAAGGTTTGCTGTGTCTGTCAGCCTGGAGGCGATACCAGGAGACAGGCCAGTACACCAGGAGATGTGGAGGAGGCCGTAGGAGGGCAACAACCCAGCAGCAGGACCACTACCTCCGCCTTTGTGCAAGGAGGAACAGGAGGAGCACTGCCAGAGCCCTGCAAAATGACCTCCAGCAGGCCACAAATGTGCACAAACGGTTAGAAACTGACTCCATGAGGATGGTATGAGGGCCCGACGTCCACAAATGGGGGTTGTGCTCACAGCCCAACACCGTGCAGGACGTTTGGCATTTGCCAGAGAACACCAGGATTGGCAAATTCACCCCTGGCACCCTGTGCTCTTCACAGATGAAAGCAGGTTCACACTGAGCACATGTGACAGACGTGACAGAGTCTGGAGACACCGTGGAGAGCGATCTGCTGCCTGCAACATTCTTCAGCAGGACCGGTTTGGCAGTGGGTCAGTAATGATGTGGGGTGGCATTTCTTTGGAGGGCCGCATGGCCCTCCATTGCTCGCCAGAGGTAGCCTGACTGTCATTAGGTACCGAGATGAGATCCTCAGACCCCTTGTGAGACCATATTCTGGTGCGGTTGGCCCTGGGTTCCTCATAATGCAGGACATTGCTAGACCTCATGTGGCTGGAGTGTGTCAGCAGTTCCTGCAAGATGAAGACATTGAAGCTATGGACTGGACCGCCCGTTCCCCAGACCTGAATCCGATTGAGCACATCTGGGACATCATGTCTCGCTCCATCCACCAATGTCACGTTGCACCACAGACTGTGCAGGAGTTGGCGGATGCTTTAGTCCAGGTCTGGGAGGAGATCCCTCAGGAGACCATCTGCCGTCTCATCAGGAGCATCTCCAGGTGTTGTAGGGAGGTCATACAGACACATGGAGGCCACACACAATACTGAGCCTCATTTGACTTGTTTTAAGGACATTACATCAAAGTTGGTTCAGCCTCTAGTGTGTTTTTCCACTTTAATTTTGTGTGTGACTCCAAATCCAGGCCTCCATTGGTTAATAAAGTTAATTTCCATTGATGATTTTTATGGGATTTTGTTGTCAGCACATTCAACTTTGTACAGAACAAAATATTCAATAAGAATATTTCATTCATTCAGATCTAGGATGTGTTATTTGAGTGTTCCCTTTATTTTTTGAGCTGTGTGTGTGTGTGTGTGTATATATATATATATATACACACACACACACACACACACACATGTATATACAGGGGTTGGACAATGAAACTGAAACACCTGGTTTTAGACCACAATAATTTATTAGTATGGTGTAGGGCCTCCTTTTGCGGCCAATACAGCATCAATTCGTCTTGGGAATGACATATACAAGTCCTGCACAGTGGTCAGAGGGATTTTAAGCCATTCTTCTTGCAGGATAGTGGCCAGGTCACTACGTGATACTGGTGGAGGAAAACGTTTCCTGACTCGCTCCTCCAAAACACCCCAAAGTGGCTCAATAATATTTAGATCTGGTTACTCTGCAGGCCATGGGAGATGTTCAACTTCACTTTCATGTTCATCAAACCAATCTTTCACCAGTCTTGCTGTGTGTATTGGTGCATTGTCATCCTGATACACGGTACCACCTTCAGGATACAATGTTTGAACCATTGGATGCACATGGTCCTCTAGAATGGTTCGGTAGTCCTTGGCAGTGACGCGCCCATCTAGCACAAGTATTGGGCCAAGGGAATGCCATGATATGGCAGCCCAAACCATCACTGATCCACCCCCATGCTTCACTCTGGACATGCAACAGTCTGGGTGGTACGCTTCTTTGGGGCTTCTCCACACCGTAACTCTCCCGGATGTGGGGAAAACAGTAAAGGTGGACTCATCAGAGAACAATACATGTTTCACATTGTCCACAGCCCAAGATTTGCACTCCTTGCACCATTGAAACCGACGTTTGGCATTGGCATGAGTGACTAAAGGTTTGGCTATAGCAGCCCGGCCGTGTATATTGACCCTGTGGAGATCCTGACGGACAGTTCTGGTGGAAACAGGAGAGTTGAGGTGCACATTTAATTCTGCCGTGATTTGGGCAGCTGTGGTTTTATGTTTTTTGTATACAATCCGGGTTAGCACCTGAACATCCCTTTCAGACAGCTTCCTCTTGCGTCCACAGTTAATCCTGTTGGATGTGGTTCGTCCTTCTTGGTGGTATGCTGACATTACCCTGGATACCGTGGCTCTTGATACATCATAAAGACTTGCTGTCTTGGTCACAGATGCGCCAGCAAGACGTGCACCAACAATTTGTCCTCTTTTGAACTCTGGTATGTCACCCATAATGTTGTGTGCATTTCAATATTTTGAGCAAAACTGTGCTTTTACCCTGCTAATTGAACCTTCACACTCTGCTCTTACTGGTGCAATGTGCAATCAATGAAGACTGGCAACCAGGCTGGTCCAATTTAGCCATGAAACCTCCCACACTAAAATGACAGGTGTTTCAGTTTCATTGTCAATCAGAGAAAGATAAGAGACTATATCTGCTCTTCCAAATAAAGAACAATAAATACACAATACAATGTGATGAGCACCAAAATGTAGTATCATCTACCTACCTCTAAAAATATAGCACATGACTAAACTTAGTAATGAGTTATAATACTTTTTAATTAATTAAATTTAACTACTGTTTTGTCAGAAATTCTTATTTAACATGTAAATGTAAAACACTTTTCATGGCAAAAATAACATAAATAAGTTTATTAGGGAAATTTAGCAAATTGCCTTTTTAAAGCAAATATTCAAGAAGCTGACCAGCATAAGGATATACATACAGATAGACTGATACGATGCATCTTTTGTTAAAATTGAGCTTTTGATAAATCTGTGTGTTTCCTTCCCATGGTGTGAACCTCCCAGTCACACAGCTGTTGTAGAAACCCTGTGTTGGGCCTCATGCTGGGTTTACATTTTATCATGTGCCTCCAGGCGTCCTGAAAAAGGCAAATCAACGAGGTTATGCATCATATATGCTTTCATTCCAACTTCAAGGCTAGTGTCTTCTTTAAAATAATTTGACATTTTAGAAGAAATAAACAGTTGCTGGCTTTGTTTGAAAGGTATTTGAGAAGATTTTATCCTCACTAGGACCAGTCCACACGATTGCGATCCATTGAAAATGGGACTGTTTTTCCATTGCTGTGAACACATCTTCATGACGTTTTAATGATCTCCGTGCACTCAACACTAGTAGAAACGTAAAAACGATGTAATTTCCCTGTGACGCCACTAGTGGATGGTATGTTCCTTGAAACTCAACATGCACCTGCGTACGAACACTCTGTTTTCACCCAAAAAAAAAAACCGCCATGTTAACAGGGCCGGATGATGTAGCCACGAGTAGATTTCATGATCGTTGGGTTTTGTGTCAAAGTTAGTGATATATAAATATATAATCCAATCCAACAAACCTTGGAACAATGGACTAAAAAAGACTGAATGATATAAATGGGACTGTATGCTGTGAGCATAGCAGGTGCTGTTTCATCTCTACACCACAAAAGGTGTGGTTCCACATACTTTTCACCGCTAAACACTCAGATGGCCAAAAACATAAAAAATGACCACCAAATTAATTAGTATAAAAATAATTTCCTTATTTACATTTTCAACACATGTGAGCACAATGTGAAAACACTCCTAGTCATATCCTTTATGGGCTGTGACGTCACAGGGCTAGGCGTGTACTAGAGCACAAGTTGATGTATGGAGGAGTTAAACTTTTGATGGACAATGTCTCTACGCCCAGGGCGGCAAGGCCCCTGGGGAGGCACAAATGCTTCAAAAAATTAAACCAACAAAAAAAATTAGCTAAAGTTATTTTACAGTTGAATAAGTTTTAAATGAATTATTTTCATGTCTACTGTAGAATGGAAATCCCTTTGTGTTATCCATGGTGTAAACACTAAGAAATCATGGCTGCACACTATGACTGGCTAATGATGCTGAAGTTGGTATCTAAAGCTGAGCTGAGCCTCCACTTTAGTGCTTAATCAAAGTGCAATTTTTTCTATTGTTTTGGACTTCATTCGAACATCTGTAGTTTAACTGTGCAGGAGGAGAGAGAAAGAAAACTACTACTGGTGTAGAGGGAGTCATAATAAAAAAACAGGCAAATGTTTTCACTTTCTCTTTGCAAATAATTTTGTAATCTTCAACATGAAGAGCAAATCAAATAAAATGTGACTCTGTTGAGCCATTTTTTTTTAAAACCACAAAAAGAAAAATGCGCTTTTTTTCCCCATTTATTATTTTAAAACCCCCAAAAAAATCACAACTTATTGTTTGTTTTTCACAGTTTCTTTTAAGACAATCCAAAAAAAAAAAAACATTTCACATGAATTAATCACATTAAACCATTGATAAAATTGTTACTTTGATATGAAAAAATAAAAAATAAAAAATAGTGTTTTGCTCTAATGATTTGTGTTCACGATGGACTGAATGACTCCCACTTACCTCCAGTGTGTATTTGAAGTGGTCCATGAGGAAGGCGATGGCCACAGCGCTGCAGCGGCTTCTGCCCTGCCTGGAAATGATCAGGACACGAGATCCTGCATTTATGTGAGAATCTAAACAACAAAGACAGAAGCAGAGAGCTGTGTTAACCCACTGTCATTTACCACTTGATAAAAAACAAATAGGCTGGAAGTTGGTGAACAAACTGGAAAAGTCAAATCCTGAATGAATGACAAATAACTCAAATCACATTCTGAATATTAATTTAGAAATGCACTAAAATCCAAGTAAATATTTTAAGATTGAAATCCAGTAAAAATTATAATTTGTGCAATTTGGAGTCTACAAAAATATGCAAAGCGCTATAAGATTTAGGCTCCTTTATTAAAAAAATAATCATCCTCCAGGGGGCAGAATGCAACCTGAGCTATGAGACCCAGAGTGAAACACCTAACATTTAATTTATTCCCTGTTTTAACTAACCCAAAACAACATTTATTTAACCTCCCACTGCAGTCACATGAAATGTTGTGTTTATGTGATATTATGACTTTATTTCATTTAAAGTGAATCATTAAAATAAAAAAGTACCTTAATTGAAGAACATGTCAGATCGGCTGCTTTGTAAATAAAACACAATTAAATATTAATCCTGCACTGGCTCTGTTTCAGTAATGCTTGGATAAATAACGAAATCAGTGTTAAGGACGCCCTGGAGGCTATAACTGACTCTCATTAAACTCCTATAAAACAAAAACGCTGATTGTGAAGAGTACACAGCGCCTTGCAAAAGTATTCATACTCTTATAGTTTTACACGTTTTGTCAAATAACAGCCACAAACTTAATACATTTATTCCTTTTTAGGATTTTATTTGATAGACCAACATAAAGTAGGGTTTTTACAAATTTGGCATTTACTTTGACACCCCTAAATAAAAGCCAGTGCAAACAACAAACAGTGTCTAATTTAACCTCATAAATCCAGTTGTTCTGTTTCTGGCCTCAGAAATCTGTTAGAGAACATCAGAGAGCAAACAGCATCATGAAGACCAAGGAATACAGTAGACCGGTCAGGGAGGAGGTTCTGGAGAAGTTTACAGCAGGGTTGGGTTCTAAAACAATATCCCAAGCTTTGAACATCTCACAGAGCTCTGTTTAATCCATCTTCTGAACATGGATAGAGGATAGACCAACTGCAGACCTACCAAGACATGGACGTCAACCTAAACTGACAGGAAGCAGCCAAGAGGGCCGTGGTAATTCTGGAGGAGCTGCAGAGATCCACAGCTCAGGTGGGAGAATCTATAGATTAATAGCTGTGCACTCCACAAATCTGGCCTTCATGAATGAGTGGCACAAAGAAATGCTTGAGCAAACATTTAGAGGAAGGTCCTCTGGTCAGATTAGACCAAAACTAGAACCTTTTAGCCAACGTGTAATTATTTATGGTTTCAGTTGGTAAATAGAGTCCTCATCATGCCATCGTCTCTCTAATTTAGTGTTAGTATAGATGCAACTGTCCTGTTTCTGACTGCAGAGGTTTTTTAGAGATTATAGGAACAACAGCAAGAAGAAAGCCATTGTTTAAAAAAATGCCTTAGGAAATCTAATTTGCAATTTGCCACAAGTCATATAGGGGACGCAACAAATATGAGCAAGAAGATGCTTTAATCAAATTAGACCAATGTTGAACCCTATGGCCTACATGCCAAACACCATGTGTAGTGGAAACAAAAGTGGCACATTATCCTGAACATACCATTCCCATGGTGAAATGTGGTGGTGGCAGCTTCATGCTGTGAGGATGCTTTTCTTCAGCAGGAAGAGGGAAGCTGGACAGAAACTATGGATGGAAGTAAATAAAGAACCTGGTAGAAAACTTGCTAGAGGCTGCAAAAGACTCCAGACTGGGGTGGAGGTTCACCTTCCAGTAGAACAACAAAGCCTTAACACACAGCCAGAGCTACAATGTAATGGTTTAGATCAAAGCATATTCTATGTTAAATGTGTTAGAATGGCCTGGTCCAGATCCAAATTTAACCAAGAATCTGTGACAAGACTTGAAAATGTATGTTTACGGATGCTTTCCATCCAAACGTACCGAGCTTGAGCTATTTCTCAAAGAAGAATATCCGAAACTTTCAGTCTCTAGGGGAGCAAAGCTGGTACAGAGAAACATTTCAGCTGTAAGTGCAGCAGAAAGTGGTTCTACAAAGTATTGACTCAGATTGGCTGAATCCAAGCTGTAAAGACAACACACTTTAACTCCAACTTGTTAAACAAAAACATGGGCGATACTCACTAATAAACCAGCATACTGTTTGGAAGTTTGAATATAGGTCCGACTCCACGTCATCAGCTACTGGGATGTTAAGGATCACCTGGGTCCCGCTTAAAGACATAGAGGTTAACAATTGTGATTTAAAAAATGAGAGCAACTTAGAAAGGAACATGAAAGGTTCGCAGATTTGATCTTGTCTTACTCTGCAGAGTCATTCTGAGTAAAATGTGAGAGGTTGACAGTAGCGCTGATTTTCAGGTCCTTCAGGGTGTTTGCATCCTGGCTTTGTTTCTGGTCTCCCATATACAGAAGTCCAGATATAATCTCCACTGGATAAATCGTCAGGTTTTCCAGCTCCTGAGATTAATCCAAAGAAAGATAATATTACCTGAAAGAAATCACTGCCTTTGGTTTTATTCTGGGCTATCTTAGTGATTATCTTAGTTATCTTATTATCTTATTATCTGGGTTATCTTAGTGATTACATTTAATTTCTCTTTGGGATTAATAAAGTATTTTTGAATTGAATTGAATTGATTATATCTGTACTGATCATCTCCATGTGGTGTACAACATTTAAAAGAAGGAGAATATTTTTATATGTTCTGTATTTATGTATTTGGATTTAGCATTTACTGGATAGAATATTCCAAGTACACCATGTAGGTCCTGCAAAAGTATTCATACCCTCTCAACCTTTTCAAGAGCTTCAGTGTATTTTCTTGTGATTTTATGTAGTAGATCAACACAAAATTGTACATAATATGGTGTCAAAGGAAAATGACAGATATTGTTTTTACTAAAAGTAAGTCTGCATACCTATATAATGAGTCCACCTGGGTCAAGTTTGTGTAGAACCACCTTTCACTGCAGTTACAGCTGCAGTCTTCTGGGGTATGTCTTCACCTGCTTTGCACATCTAGAAACTGAATCTATGGCTAATTTTCCTCTGCAGAATAACTCAATCTCTGCCCGACTGGATGGAGAGCATTTATAGATTCTTAGCAATATTTAGATCTGCCTTCGAAATTCATTAGGTGACTTCTGAAGCCAATTGGTTGCACCAGATTTTATTTAGGGGAATTAGAATCTGGATTACATACAAATACATGCCACACAAAAGAACACTCTTTGTGTTGGTCTGTCACATAAAACCCAAATAAAACTAAAGTTTGTGGTTGTGAAGTGACAAATTGTGAGAAAGCTTAAGGTGTAAATACTTTTGCAAGCCAGTGTATATAGTGTGGGACTGAGCAGCAAATGATTGTGATAGTTTATTTGTCTGTGAACTTTATTAACTCAAATCTAGGCTGAATAGATACTGAAACTGGTTCTGAATGGTGTGTAAAATAAAGTTGCTTGCATTTGTTGAGTTTTACAGTGATTGTGTAAAGGATCTTCTCAGTCCTTAAAAACGGGTACAGAGCCGAGAACGTCCTAAAGCCTCCTGTCAGTATTTGAACTGGATGGGAGCTGGATTTTGCCAGCACCTGGGCACAGTCGACTGCCCTTCCTAAAATCACAGCGAGCATAATTAATATCTGTGGCTGTTTGTGAACAAGGTATATGGTTACATGACTTCAGATCCAGAATTATAAAAGATGTACCTTGTTCCAGTAAACAGCTTGTGTTACTGTCATAGACCACAATGTGCTGCATACTGTCAATCTCCACTGCATCCGGCAAGTAGCATGAACCATCTGCACCCTGCAGATAAGTATTAGAATCATTTGTGAAATAAAAGAAATATCAGTGATTACAGAAAGGTCTCTGAAAGTAAACCATGAATGAAGATTAGAGTAGCTTAATCCATATTTACTTCTTAGATACACCAATTCATTTAAAGGTGCAATTAGTAAAAAGAGGTCCAAATTTCCTGGTCTGACAAAATAATAGACATAAAGTTAAATTGCACATTTTGTTGAGCTAGCTACCCTGGATTCTTTGTTTGGTTGAGCTATGTTTTCAGCACATCTGGTAAAGATGTTTACATAATCCTTAATATAGATGAATCTATTATAGAGGCAGCATATTCTGACACTGAAAAAATCTGAACAATCCAATCTTTAATTTAAGCAGATTGATGCACCCCCTATTGCCAACAAGGCAGCACTTGGTCTTCGACTACATTTCCCAGAGCTGGAGCATATACAGGGAGAGGGACCAGTTCCTGGTTGCACAATCTATCCAGACCAGGGGTCAACCTGCAGCTCCAAGGCTGCATGTGAGACTTTATAACTTTGATCAAAATGCTAAAAATTTGAGCAATGTTTTAAAATTTAAAGGTAATAAAAACAATGCTAGCTTTAGCAGTTTTTCCTAGGCATTTGCATGCAATATATGCATAACGTTTCCACTAGGAATGACACTAATAGTCTAAAAAATGTTGCTAAGTATGGGCTTTTTCAGTCATCTTCTATAAAAATCTAATGTCCCCTTGAAAGAAATGTATGAAAGCTAAAATCAAAAATAAAATTGTTGTTCTTTAATTTAAAAACCCTGGTAGATAACGGTACATGTGAAATTATATTTGGTAGCTTTGAGAAGATCATAGTATTGAGAAAAGAGACAAGACTTTTATCGACAGAAAGACAGAGAGACAGACATAAAGAAAGGCAGAGAGACAGACAGAGAGACTCGATTTCCATACCATTTTCATAATTTTGGCTGTTACAATATGACCTGTGCGGTAGTCCTGGGTTTCCTGGGCATCTATAAAAAAAACAAAAAAAACCATAAAAGTTGTTTAGAAATGAAATTTCAATGAGTCAACCAGGATTTTAGAACCAGAATAAAACAACCAAAAAACCATCAGAAAAGGCTGGAGTGTCAACAACAAATCATTTGAGCGGAAATCTCACCAATCAGACAGAGGTAGTTGATCTCTGCCAGCCTCGACACACACCGGCGCTGGTTGAGGAGATTGTAGAGCTCACCAGGCTCACACATGGTGATTTCAGCCATGGCAGGAAGAAGGAAAGGAAAGTTAAAGTCCAGAGAAACCAGAACATCAACATGTGAGCATGCAGTCTTCAATGGACAGCTTGTTTTCTGTTGCTAAGCAACGCAGAATTCCCTCTCATTGGTTGTTGGTGATGATGTAATCTTAAAGTCACTATATTTTGATTCTTGACCATATAAATTTGATTTTTATTCTAGGTTTATTCTGGAGTGCACGTACATGCACAAACTTAATGTTTGTTCACTTTATGATTTTTGTATAATTTAGTCTTCTACAGCCTCTTGTCAGGATCTGCCATTTTGTGTTTTGTGTTTGTTCACTTATTCAGTTAGGTGTTTCTATTCCTTTTGGTTTAGTAGTTATGTTTATTTTTTCCTGCCTGGTGTTTCTTAGTTTTGTGACTGTTCTCTCTGTACTTCAGCCCCTGAGTTCTAGTGGCTTGTCCTCTCCTTGTCTTTAGATCCCCTTTAGTTATTGTTTACTCAGGGGTTTGTTTTCCTTATTATTAGTTGTTCTCCCCAGCCTTATTTCTAGTATAGTTCCTTATTTTTCAGTCTGGGAATCAGTTATTTTGTTGTTCAGTATTTCTGTTTGTTTACTTAGTTCTTTTCATGTCCTTAGATTTAGTTTGAGTTACTATTTTATGTTAGCTCATGTTTAGGTTTCTTTTCCCTGTTCATCCGAGTTAGTTCAGTGTTTGTTTCCCTTAGAGTTGGCTCTAGTTTAGTTCCCCTCCTGTCTCTGCGTTTCCCAGCTCTCGTTGCCATAGTAACCTAATTCCCTCAGTTCCCTACACCTGATCACCACACCTGTCAGTATTCACCCTGATTACCTGCCTCTCTTCCCCATTGGTTCACGTTGCACTTCCCTCTGTACGTTAACTTACTGGTTTTCCTTGTTGCTCGTTGGTTCCTCCTGTTATCATCCTGTGTCTCCAGCTCCGTATTCCAGTGTTACCCTGTTACCTGGTGGCCTTTGCAGCTGGATTGCCAGTGAGAAATAATAGCAAAGGCAGAGGAAGGCGGAAGTAGCAGTTGGTTTATTCAGGCGCACACCATTCAGCCTAACAGCATCAAGCCTCTTAAGACACAATTGCAGCCTTAAATAGGCACAGCTGATAAAAGGTCTAAACCATTCTCTACATGGAATTTAACATCTCACAACTTCCAACTCAAACATACTTTCGTTGTCCGATGAGCTAACCCCTCCCTCCTACTTCCCCGTGTCTAAAGGGATTGCTCAATCTGCTCAGTTTTAAACTTTACACAGTATTACACATTTCATTCTTCAGCTTTCAGCATTCACTTTAAAACACCGTTGCAAAACCATCTCTTCATTCTTTTTATTCATGCTTTACAAATGATTAATGTTATATTTCTTTCATATATAGCTGACTGAGAATGTCAAACCTTAATGTTTTTCCTCTAATTCTCAGTTCTTAACCACATTTCAATCATACATCTTTTAACTTGTTAATCAAAGACTACTAATTTTATTCAATACATGTGAAAGAATATAAAATCATCATACATCATTTCTTTGGATATACTTGTTTATATTTTTGCAAAAGATAAGACAGATAATATGTGGCAGATAAAATGTGGCTCCACACAGGCCTCTCTAGTCTCTCAGCTCCAGAATATGAGAACATGCTTGTTTCTCTCCTCACTGCTTCAACTGAGTGTTTTAATAATTATTGCATGGATTTACACATAAGGATATAAGGATATTTATTGTAACTTTTATGGAGTTAACTGTGAGCAGTTACTAAATGTATGGATTACATGGAAAGATCTCACCTTGTTTTGACAATACATGTATCAAATATATACATATTCCCCCTTACATTTTATAAATATTTAATATTTTTTAAACCTACACACCCAAACAACACAAAACCCCCCACATTTTCCATGGTCTCTCCCGGAACCTATAAATGGTGTCTGAACCCTCGGGGAAATATTTGTCCAAACACCCTGGAGAGGACACTCACACTTTTAAACAGATTTTACACAAACATTTGCTCAAGTTTCAAAACAGTAGACCTTATTTGCTCTGACTAACCATTCTCCTTTCGCACACACCCACCCCACTTCTTAATGAGGAGCAGCTGTGCAGAGCCTGGAACAAAAGGCTACATGCTCATCACTAAAATATTCAATAAAAAGTTAAAACCTGTGTGCAAATGATTATGTGCAAATCAATGCCTAAAGTGCAGTGCTAAATAAAGTGTTTGTTAAAGTGCTAGATAAAGTGATTTTAATAAAGTGCAAAGGTGCTCTCAAAGTGCTATGAATTACTTAAATAGGGATAGTCCAAGTAATGAAGACCTCTTCATTACATACCCCATCGTTATTTATTATTAAAGAAAGAAGACTACTATCCATGTGGCTTTCAAGCGTCTGTCTGCATCCCGGTCCCAATCAACCAACACCCTTGACACCTCTAACAAGTTTTCTTCTGGGATTGTCCTGTATTTCCATCTTCCCATCAAGTCTCACCAGCATTCCTGTCCCTGCTACAGTAAAAATTATTATAGATAATAACTTCAGAGAATCTCACCAACTAACTAATCCTTTAAATAAGAGCCTTGAACTGCTCATTCAGTGGTGATTCTAGCATAATCGTGGTCCAAAGGTTAGACCCTGCCTCAACCCCCGCCCCAACCTCTACTACCACTATAACACTAGTGTTTTAAAAAGGACATGGTCTAAAATATTAAAAGGGAGGCCCATTATATCAAGAGCACCTATTGTTTAATTAGCCTTCATATTTGTTAATCTGAAAAATAAACCACTGATATGAACCTACCATTGATATCAGGCAAAACCTTTACTAGTAGAACCATCAACTGAACCTAAGCAGCTCTAACTGTTTACCTTGTCTTTAAATCCAACTCTCTGGCCCAATGCCAACTACTGGACTTTATAGAAATATATGCAAACAAAACATGTTAATACAAATGGAACAAGTCAGGAGACAGCAAACATAAATACCTTCATCAGTACCTTCAGCTCAATTTCGTTGTACCCCCCAGTACAATGACCATAAAGACTATTCTTTTCTATTCTATTCTATTTGTTAATCACAAACATTTGCATGGAGTCATAATTTTTCAAAAGAAAAGCTCGATATCCATCTTTTGTTAAACAAAAAACACCAAAACAGCACCAACCTGGACTTTAAAACTCGCAGTGTGGGCTCATGACAACACATACTACACAAAAACAACAACCATAAATAAGCATTTTTAAACTGTTTGAGTCAATGTGTATCCTCCAAAAGCCTTCTCCAATGTATAACTCCTAACAACTCCTAAAGCTGTGCCAAACATGCAGTTCAGTTTGACAAGCTAATAATTGAATTATACATAATCAGCAGCATACATCCCACGGATGTATTTGTCATTCAGAAATTATATTTCCATCAAAAACAGAGATTTATTTTTTGTTATTGATGTTGGGCTGTGCTGTTGGGCTTACAATGCAACTGTTTACAATCAAATCTGTCCAATCAAACAGACTGATTCAATTTCAAAAATATGCTTCCAGTTGGATCCTGCAGTGCAGTCAAATTCAGTCTATATGAAATAAAAGCAGTTTTGTTTTCATGTTACAAGACCAACTGAACTCTGAAGACAGAGATGCACAATTACATACACACTTTTGTTCTGTTCATACAGTGGCTTTTGAGAACAAGTTGTACTCTGTTCCAGCGTGGCCTGAATGAACCACTGTGTCCTCCGTCCTGCCCAGAGTCCGAAATCATGCTGGCAGTCTGTGAGAAAAACAAAGCTTTTTCCTCAAGATGCCAGCAGAGAAGGATGTTCCTTCCAAAGGCAAAAAGATTTACCTCATTTTTTCACTTGTATTTTTTGGCTTCTTATTCTTGGGTAAGTGATATTTTCAAAGCTTAATTACTTTAGCGTAACGTTTGACGCACAGCTGAACCATAATATGTTGCCAAAAGGTAATAGTAAAATATTAAAATGCATATTTCTATTGTTTTTTTCATGATACCAGAACCAGCACATATTTACCTTCACATCTTTAGCCAAAGCAGCAGCTACAGAAAGAGTTTTATGATGGAGGGTGGAGAGGTAGAAAAGATAAAAATTGAACGACATTTACTCAGTTTTTTATTTTGTTAAATTTTAAGTTTGCAGGCTTTTTGCTAAAACACTAAGAATATGACAATGGTCTGACGTAATAAAAAATACCAGCAGGCGTCCACTCTTTTCTCCTCTTGTCCAGTGCCACTACACCCAGTAAAATTACTTTAACTCCTCCCAATGTCAGTATGTATTGTTGGGATGTTGGATTGGACCCAACTGTGTGCATGTTTTTCTTCTCCACAGTCTTTACCAGAATCAGTGCTGTCAGATGTTTACAGCTGTGTTTGTATGTCCAGTCATTGTGGTCACTGAGCAGCACTAGCCTGGTGTCTGGATTGCTCCCAGTGCTCTTGTCATGGACTGCCAAGAGGAAAATCTGAACAAACAATGCCCACTTTTGTTGTCCATGTGGGCCCATCCCAAAGTCTGACTAATGAGGTTCTGTCATACAAACCGGCTCCAGGATGACACAGCTGTATGGTTCTGTACAGAATAGTGCCCTGGTCGAGCCTTTCTTTCTGTTTTTAGATTTTGAACTATATGATCAAATGTCATCCAGAACACTTAAAAAGACTGTGTACTATTCCTTTAATTTGAATAGAATAAAAATCTGCTAATCAAATCCCAACTAAAGCATTAGCCAACGACAGAGTGCAGTAATATCTGTATATTGTGCTAACAGTGCGTTTTGGAATGATTGTGCCGCCCACATGGATTGGCACCCTGGGGGTCGGGTCATATAGCACATTTAAAAAAATCGTCAATGTTTCTGTGTCATCATTGTGTTGAACTTTTGTAACACACATTGCACATGGAAGAGATGATATAGAACATATAGATACAAAGCTACCAGTCAAGTCTGTTTACTGACAAACCCTCTGTTCCCCTTTACCTGATTACAATAGATTGTTGTTTCACAGAGTACAAACTTGTTATTTGCCATTGCATTAGAAACAGTAACTACAGTAAGACTGTAGGTAGGAAAAGGAAGGATGAACTATCAGAGGTATTGAGTTGGCTGCAAATTTGCAATTAGATGTCAATAAACTCCACTTAGCTACTAATTAAATAATCACATATGTTAAAGTATTAACTGCATTTTGAAAGAGCTTTAACCTGTATTTATTTACTGGTGATCAAAGCACATTTAATTAAACTGTTAGGCTCTGTATTAACATGGTGTAGGTTTTTTTAAAAGGATATAACAGGGGGATTTCTGCTTGTAAAGACAGAAAGTCTAACATTTCCAACTCAAGCTGCTCAGGTTTATTACAACAATCAAATGATTTTATAAATCAGACAGTTGAAAATTTAGCTGTGGAGATAGATGAAGTTTTGTAGCTAAAGTAGGAGCTTGTAAAGGCTTACCTCACGCGTAACCATTTTTACCTGATACAACAAAAAAACTTTAATGTATTTGATTAGGATTTCATGGCAGACCAACACAAAGTAGTGAATTGTTATGACGTGGAAGGATGTAGCCCACACTGTATGTTTAGGTCATTGTCCTGCTAGAAGATGAACCATATTCCAGTCTCAGTTCTTCTGCAGCCTCTTGCAGGTTTTCTTACAGTGTTGTCCTGTATTTATACAACTCCTGAACCAGAGAAAATGACAAACTGACAAACTTTTAAGTTTTCATTAGAAATAAAAATGACCCCCTGTCATATATCACTCTGTGGGTAATGAACCCTTATAAAGAAGAAGCTTAATTTTTTTAATTGAACACATATAAATAAACTTTTCAATGTCGTTCTTATTTATTGACATGTGCCTGTCTCTGTTTGGTGACTGCAGTAGTCACCTAAGTGGAGCTGTATTGGGTTTATGTAATAATTATTATTCGTAACTATTTGTTCTAATTTCATTTTTTAAACTATACTAAAATATCATTTAGAATAATCTTTCTAATGTCCAATTAAAATCTAATTCTGTAGCCTCTTCTCCATGCTGTTCTGCAGGTGAGGTGCAGACAGTGAACATGACCATCCCTAACGCTCTGATCAGAGGAGCGGTCGGAGGGGAGGCGCTTCTGTCGGTTTGCTACAGCAGCTTCAGCCCCGATCTGCCAGTTATCAGGTGGCTGCTTCAGAGGGAAAAGGCAGTCACTGTGGTCCAGTCTGTTGGAACCGTCATCATTGGGACCTTGAGGCCTGAGTATCAAGACCGAGTCCTGGTGTTTGAGAACGGGACTCTACTTCTCCACAACCTCAGATTCACTGATGATGGAACCTATGACGTGGAGATCTCCATCACAGATGATATTTTTACTGGAGAGGGAAGCATCACACTCACTGTGGATGGTAGGATCATTTGTGTATTCTTCAATTTGTGTATTTCTTCAAAGTTGACATTGAGAGTGATTGAAATTCCTTAATATATACAAAATCTACAGTTTGCATCCTGACTGAAGTCATTTAACGGCTCTGAAGGTCTACTGAGGTATTTTGCTTTTGGCTCTGGTCTTTAAGTAGGAGGGAAAAGCTATGCTGGGAATCTTATGAGCTCACTGGACTCCATTAATTATGTTTTTTCGCTGAGATGTTTGGATCAGACTCCTGATCCACAGGAAGATGTTACATATGACACCAGTCTTTTGTAACATTTTGTAATTTGTCAATAAGGCACTGAATGGTCTTTGCCCAAAATACTTAATAAAGTTGAAGCATTTACACCGCTCAGGTCTTAAGAGACCTGCTCACCCAGCGTAACCAGAACTAAGAAAGGGGAGGCAGCATTTGGTTTCTGTGCTCTTCAGCTCCACCATGAAGGTCAAAGACTACTTTTTCAGTTTATTTGCTAAAATCTTATTCTACTGTTAATTTATGTCTTGTCTTTAATGTAATTGTATTAACTTTTGTTAGCTTATTTTCCCTTTAAAGTACTTTGAATTACCTTGTGCAGGAATGCTGCTCAGGTTAGACCAGGGATGTCCAAAGTCGGTCCTTGTGGTCCAGTGTCTTGCATGTTTTAGATGTTTCTCTGCTTCAACACACCTGATTTCCTTTAATGACTGATTACCTGGCTCCTCAAGGACCAACTTGGACACCCCTGGGCTTGACGGTGCCTTGCTGCAACAGTACCAACCACCTGCGTACCTGCTGACTTTGGGTTTAAATCCCCATGTGGGGTCTTTCTGGATGAATTTGCATGTTCTCCCCATGAAGGCGTGGGTTCTCTCTGGGTACTCCAGCTACATCCCTGTCCAAAAACATGACTGGTTAGGTCCCTCAAAATTGTCCTTGGGGATAAGTGTGTGGGTCTTTGGTTGTTTGTTCTGTGTAGCTTTGTGTTGCCCTGTGATGGACTGTCAACCTGTTTAGAGTGGACCCCACCTCTTATCCAATGGCTGCTGAAGATAAGTGCGTATAGACAAGGAATGGAAGGATGAATGGTGCTCTACAAACAAGTGTGGCTTGCCTTACAGAGTAGATCATTTCTAGAGAAATTCTATAGAAACCAAAAAGCATCTACAGCTTTCTTGTTTTGTGAAACCAAACCATTATCCACTCAGATAACCTTTTTATTTATTCAACTCATGCTGTAGTAAACAAGGATGACAGATTTCATTTCGCTTTATGTCCATTTTTTATATCTATTACCCGCGTGAATGTTTGTGTGTTTGTTCTCACCCTTACCCAGAACCTATATCCAGGCCGTACATCCACATGGAGGCATCATCAGTGCTGGAGCTCAGTGAAAACTTTATCCTTAACTGCTCCCATGACAACGGAACCAGGACCAGCTACAGGTGGTTTAAAGGGGGGAAGCCATTGGCCAATGAAACAAGGTTCGTGTTGTCACCTTATCAGAAGTGGCTGACCATCACTCGAGTGTTGATGGCTGATGAGGACATCTACAGCTGCTCGGTGGAGAACCCGTTGGGCAACATGACGAGTCTGCCAATCAGACTGGCCGTGTACAGTAAGTAATGAGGCGCAGGTTTCAGCTCACACTGGAGCTTCTCTTGCACGGTGCACATGATGATTTGGGCAGAATAATATTTTTAGACGGATACAAATGGTATAAATGAAAAACCCTGAAATGCTCCTGATTTACTGTGTTTACTTGTGTTTGCACAATTATTAGACAAGGGAGTATTTTGCCAACAAAGAGATTAATTGAGTCTGAAAACTTGAGTCTCAAAACTCAAAAATGTAAAGTCTTTCTCAGAGGAATGTAGCACTCTTAAACCTCCCAAGACATTGTGGCATGATCACAGAACCATCAAATGTTTTGCTGCAAATAACCATATGGTTGCAAGAAATTGTTGAGAAACAAAGATATCAACATATTCAGAAGACTAAATCGTGAAGCTACCAGAAACCCATTCTCCTCCAGTACTCATATTCCAGAACTAGAGCCTACCTGGAGGGCCCAGAAGCACCAGGAGTTCAGTGCTTGGAGACAGATTAGGTTTAAGGAAGGCTAGGAATAGCATTATTCTTATGCAGGGTAAAGCTGCATCTCATCTTGTGGCCCTTCTTAGGGGATTTCTTGGGAGACTTAACTGTGTCTGGGAGGCTGTGGTTGCTGTTGCTCCAAACGTTGACCAGGAAACTGACAAACCCATTGATGGAAAGCCTTGGACTAGGATTGAAAAGAAGGATGGCTTTATATTTGTTGACATTTTGGAAATGTTCATTTAAAAATTTCTCATATCAAAAGGTTAAAATAAACAAGATTGAAAAAATTTTATTTTTAATTTATTTGTATAGATTTTCTGCACACTAATAGTTATTAAGTATGAATTGACACTCACTGATATTCACCGAAGACTGTCAAAAATACCAAAAGCCAAAACCTCACTATTCCTTTCTATAACGTCCAGGTCTGGATTGACTGAAAGCTCTGCAGATGTTCATTAATAAAATCCTAAGAACTACAACCTTTATAATAATTGCACACTTTGTGAAGGAAAATAACTAGAAGTGTTAATGAAATATTGTAAAGTGAGGATCATAGCAAGCTTTGACAAGGTTTTAGCGCCCTCTCCTGGAGAGATTATCACATACATTTCCCCGTTTTTGGATTATCAATTTGGTGGGGATAGTATTGTTGAAATGTCACTGGGAGAAAATAAATATCGAAATAACACATAATGCCTACATTTAAAGAGTAATCTTGACACTTAAATGGTGTAATATACTGTTATATACTGTATTTCCAAATGTGATGAGAAGAAAATAATTTTGCTCAGATGAGAGCAAAATTAAACCTTTTGGCCTACATGCAAAAAGCTCTGTTTGATGGAAAGCAAAACACTGCACATTGTTGTAAACACAACTTTCCATAGTGAAACAAAGTGGTGGCAGCATCATGCTGTGGGGATGTTTTTCTTTAGTAGGGACAGAGAAGCTGGTCAGAGTTGAAAGGAAGATGGATGGAGAAAGATCCAGGACAGACCTGGAAGAAAACCTGATAGTGGCTGCAGTAGACTGGGGACTGAGGTGAAGGTTCACTTTCCAGCTGGACAGCAACCATAAACATGCAGCATGCCCTTCAACAGAAGGGTTTAGATCAAAGTATATTCATGTTAGAATGGCTCAGTCATTTCTTATGCTCTCGGTGGAAGACACACGAGTTTTCTCTCCCTGCTGATCCCTGCTTCTGCTTTTTGTCTGTATTTTTCTCAGAGCCTCGCTTTGCATATCCTCCAAACTTGTAAATTATGGATTTGGTCAGCTGGTCTCTCAACAAAATTGATCACATTTTTTCAACGGGAAGACAGGGTAAAGGAGACCCTCTTGTCCAGACGGGACGTTCTTCTCTGGAAACACAATGGATTCTTGGCAGCAGTGTAAGATTGTGTTCCTGACTACGATGTTGGTCGAGGACGAAGAAAATGTCTACATATTTGGACTTTTGATAACAGGATTTCTGCTTTTTGGAGTTGGTGGTTACCTGGCTTATCGAATGATTCGTAAAACGTGGGCAGCTGTTCAAAGCGTTCCAAAGCTTCCTGCGATGTTAGACGGAGTCTGTAGAGCGATCAACACTCAGACTGAAATGTTAAGAGAGCAGAATCACAAGCTGGACGCGATTCTTGAACAGAATCGCAGCCTGGCAGCGGTTGGACTCAGAGGTTATCTTGGAGAAGTTGTACGCTCCAGATCTGCGGAAAATACCAGAAATTTGTATATTTGTATTCGCAATTGAGACATACCAGTAAAACTCTTAAGGTGGTTGGAAATTCACAAGTGCCTGAACCACAACATTTATTGTTTTTCTAAATCTGGCGCCCCAATGTGGCCTTGGCAACTTGTGCTAACTGGCTATCGACAAAATATCTCCTGGATGTTATATGAACACGACGCTCTTCCCCAGCACTCCCCTACCAGCTGTGTGCTGATAGGACTATGTGGCCGATTGATAAAACTTCCACCTCTCTTCTCAAGGAGAATGACGCTTCTATCAGTGTTGACAGTCTAATTCTTGCAAACAAACTCAGAATTATATATTCACACCCTCAAGATCCCACCGTACCCTTGATAAATCTTTACTTATGTGTGTGTTGCTTACCCCTGCTGAGATTTTTTGTACTATTTCAGACTCTATTCTGCTAAGAATAGAGCGCTATATAAATAAACTTGTCTTGACTTGACTTGACAAAGTATGGACCAAAATCCAATTAAGTATATATGGAAATACTTAAAAATTGATGTCCACAGTTGTTAGATGAATACGCTAAAGACTTGCAACTGTAACTGCAGTGAAGGTATTTATTCAGTGTCTCTAAATAGAAAAGCAAGCCACCATTTTCAGATTTTTATTTTGTAAAGGGTTTTTAAAACTGTGTATTTAATTCCTCCCATTTCCCTTTTATGTACACTGTGTGGGTCTGTCACATGAGATCTAAATAAAATGCTTTGAGGTTTGTAATGTGACAAAAGTGAGGTGTGAAAACGTTCGTAGAGCACCATAACCTCACTGCATCTAGTCTCTGGGTTAAACCTGTGTAAAAAACTCATCATCTATTGTCTTCATAGTATATTCAAAAATAACTGATCGGCTAATCTGTATGTTTAATCTGACAGGTTATTTACATGTTAGTAGCATCACAGAGGCATACATGAGTGGTGCATCCTCAGGTGGTAACACATTACAGATTGCAGGACCCACACGGCCACCTAAGGAGACACACAGCATGCAGCATAATGAAAGCAGCTTTACTCTCAGATTTCAGGTTAAATTAAGTAAAATAGCCTAACATATATAAACGGTTTTATTCATTAACATTTGTGTCACACCAGGAAGAAGCTCTGTCTACATCATGCTGTCCACTGGAGGAATCTTCTTCCTCATCATGCTGGTAACAGTGTGTGCATGCTGGACTCCTTCTAAAAAGTAAGCCTTGATATTTAACAATCAATCAACCAGCAACTGCAGCAATATCACATTTAAAAAGGTTCCAAGTGCAAATTAACAACCATTGCATATTTAGCCATATTTTGTTTTATCTCAGGTCAAGACAAAAATCTAGAAAGTCCAGGATTTATGGACACTCTCATCACATACAGCTAAAACAGAAAGGTAAAATAATACTTCTGGAGCCTGAAGCTGAAATGGACCGGACCTCTTCATAACGGTAGGATGTGTTTTCCTTTACAGATGATGTGCTTCCCAAAATGAGGGAACATAATGGGATAAAAGCAGTAACTTCCCTTTATGTCCTCCAACAAAAGGTACGACTCTTCACACCACGGTGTTTATTTACGATTTTCAGACTTTAGAACAATAACAAAGCAGGTTCTTTTATTGTGAAATGATCTTTCTGTGAGACAAATGCAACATCAAATAAAAATGTAATAAATAAAAATAGCATTCAATAATTATTCATGCATGTCATAATCAAAGAAATTATCATTTAAAACTGGAAATAAATGTATGAATTTATTCAAATGTATTTAATTGTCTTTAATTTATTAAAAAGATGATTAAATAGTTTCATGTAAAATTCACATATTAAAACCTGAAGTCATATCTTTTATAGAATTCATTCTAATTTCTTTAATATTTTGTCCAATTATGAATTATACACGGAATTGAAATTAATCAAAATAAAATAAAAAACAATAAAAATCAAAAGTAAAATTTATAAGAATACAGATAATTAAAGCAATAAAATGTAGATTGAAGGGCTGCACAGTGACAGATTTGTCTTGTAGTAAGAAGGTTCTGGGTTTGAATCCCAGCCTGGGGCCTTTCTGCATGGGTGGGTTTTCTCTGGATACTCCTGGCTTCCTCCCACAGTCCAAAACATGATGTTTATGTTAACTGGTTTCCCTAAGTGCCCCTTAGATGTGAATTTGCATCATTTAAACCATTATATGGGAAGATGTGTCCAAACATTTGACTGGTAGTGCATATTTTTTATATTTGCTTCCAAATGTAATTTATTATTGACACATTCAGGCTTTTTATTCTGAAGTCTGTTAATATTCTTTATTAATTATCTCCAAAGTGTCTGTTTCTGTGCTATTTATGTTCTTTTTATTTGCAAATAAACTTCCTGTCATTTTTGCGACACATATTGCCCTCCAATATCATTGCGACTGAGTCAGAACTGATAAACCAGAGGGGTTAAGATTATTATTTTGCCATGCAAACAGCACCTCAGGGAAGGCAGAGATTGTATGCACAATATCTGAGTCTATTTGCCTTTTATTTGCCTCCATTTATCTCACCCAGCATCCTTCTCTTTTGCACCAACCTGTCCTCGTCTTTGATTTTATTCTTCTCCTCCGCCTCCCTGGCAGCTTCACATTCAACATCCTCTCTCCAGCAAATCCTCCATCCTTCCTGTGCTCACATCCAAACCATCTCAGCCTTCCCTCTCCAACTTTGTCTCCAACCTGACTTGTTCCTCTAATATCCCCGTTTCTAACTGTCCATGTTGGGGAACATCTTCAGCTTCCTGTATTTCTGTCAACTCAGCTGTCTTGTTTGAGCTTGTAAATAATACACTGTGAAAGTAAAGTAGCTCTCTCTTTCATATCTGAGAGTGTTTAAAAATACAAATTGTATTAAAATAAATGTAACATGATAAAGATAAATTGATTTGGACCCCTAACCTCTTGTTTTGTAGGACCCCTCCATAGACGACTCCTCCAGCAACAGTATTGGGTCTCCTTCTGAACTGGACAACCCTCCATCCTACACAACGTACCCCAAGTACACACATTCCCTTGTGTTGTCAGATGCATCTCCAGCCAGCTCCCTCCCAAAGTGCATCTAAAACTTCATGAACTGTTCATCATGCAAAACAAAGGAGCTGGTAATTTGGGGCCTGCCGTCATGCAAAAATAGCTTTGAGTCTTCATGAACTCAAATATGAAATTTAGGCATTTTTCTAAGATCTGTTATACAGCGCCTTGCAAAGGTATTCACACTGTTGGGGCTTTTGAACATTTTGCAACATTGCATTTAGTGTTTTGGGATTTAATGTGACACACCAACACAAAGTATTGAACAATTGTAATGTGGAAGTAATTACAGCTGCATGTCTTTTAAGGTATGTCTCTAACAACTTCCTGGAAGTGCTTTTATTCTCATTCTTCCTTGCAAAATAGCCCAAGCTCAGTCTGACTGGATGCAGAACAAATGTAAACACCAATTTATAAGTCTTGCCACAGACACAAATTCAATTGAATTTCAACTTTGAACTTCCAATTTAGTTCTGGAGTTTGATCTAAAACATGCCATTGTAGCTGCTGAAAAAAAACATCTCCACAGCATGATGCTGTCACCACTATGTGTCACCATGGGGATGGTGTGTTCAGGGTAATGTGTGTGGTGTTAACTATCCCACCATGTAGGCCAAAGAGTTTGATTTCTTCTCATCTGACCAAAAAACATTGTATGGCTTTCTTTCGTGGATGACCTCCTAACATAAAATCAGATTTGTGGAGTGCACAATTAAAATGCTGTTGATAGATTTTCCCGCCTGAGCTGTGGATATCTCCAGCTCCTCCAGAGTTACCATGGGCCTGTCATGTTTTTTATGTTGAGAGCAGGACTGAGATGTAGTCAGGAACTTGGGATTAGTATGGTGAAGGTTTAATAATTAAAACAGAAAACTTACAGAACTTGTACAAGGAGAAGGAGCATGGGCAGAGTAACGACAGGAACCAGCAATTAACCAGAGAGCTTACATACCGAAGATAGGGTGGAGAATGACATAGGATGCAGGTGAGCCAGTCAGGAGATCTGGAACAGCTGTGGAGGAGAACCAAACACGGAGACTTATGAAAGGTGAATAATTACCACAGAGGAAACTTAACTAGATATTGTCATGCCGTCATGTGTCTGTGTTTTCATTTATTTCCTGGTCTGGTCTCTGTTTTTCCTCCGTTTATCACACCTGTGCCTAGTCTTCCCTGATTGTCTGGTCTCGTCTCTCATTGGTTCCCCCTGCTGTTCTATTTTGTATATATGCCTTTTTGTTTTCATTGTTCCCGGCTGGATCCTTGTCAGAGATCCTCGTTCCTGTCTACGTCTGGTGGCTCTCTGTTCGGGTCTGGTTTAGTTTTGTAAGTTCCTGGTTTCCCTACCTGGCTCAGTGAGTAAGGAAATATTACAATCTGCACTTACTTTCATTTGTCATCTCCTGGCATCCTTCTCTGCACTTTGGTCCTGCCACAATCCCAGCTTTATGACAGATATAAAGGAAACTACAAACCAAGGGGGAACCCTAACCCCTAACACTGATCTATGAGAATAAACTTTAATATATAGAGAACAGAACAAAAGAAATAAGAAACTAAATCTAAAGGAATGAATACATATGGCAACACTTTTCTAGCAATAATGAACACAGAGAAATTAACTGTATGTGGCGAAAACAGTCAGTCAGTCATTTTCTATACCGCTTATTCCATAGTGGGTCGCTGGTGTCTATCTCCAGCAGTCTATGGGCAGAAGGCAGGGTACACCCTGGACAGGTCGCCAGTCCATTGCAGGGCAACACACAAACAACTAAGCACACACACCTAAGGGCAACTTAGAGAGACCAATTAACCTAACAGGCAATTTTTTTGGACTGTGGGAGGAAGCCGGAGTACCCGGTGAGAACCCACACATGCACAGGGAGAACATGCAAACACCATGCAGAAAGACCTCCGTGCTGGGGAGTCAAACCCAAGACCTTCTTGCTGTAAGGCAACAGTGCTACCAACAACGCCACCGTGCAGCCCAGCAAAAACATTCAAACATAAATAAACAAAAAGTAAATGATCAAAACGCAAATGAAAACCAAATGCTAAACACCCAAGGATCATAAAATGATCTTCTGGGTGCTTCTCTTATTAGTTTAGGTGGACGTTCATTTCTTGGTAGGTCTGCAGTTCATCCTCTCTCTATGTTTAAATGATGAACAGAGCTCTGTTCCCAGAGCTCTTTGAGATGTTCAAAGCTTGGGATATTGTTCTAGAGCCTAACCCTGCTTTAATCTTCACCACAACTTTCTCCCTGACCTGTCTGTTGTGTTCCTTGGTCTTCGTGAAGCTGTTTGTTCTCTGATGTTCTCTAACAGACCTCTGAGACCAGAAACGGAACAGCTGCATTTATATTCTGATTAAATTGGACTCTGTTTACTAATATGGGGTCCTGAATTGGTTGCTCTATTTTTTTTATTAAATCATTTTTCTACATGTTACAATTATGTACTACTTTGTGAAGCTCCATCACATAAAATCCAGATATAATAGATTGTTTGTGGTTGTGACGTGTTAAAATGTGAAAAAATGTAAAGGGTATGAATAATTTTGGTATCCAGATGTTTCTGGTTCGTACATGACTGCATCCTTCAGGTTTTCGCTGCTACTAGTGTTCTGGAAAACTGTAGTAAAAGTGCTAATGACCTATGGTGCAGACAGTGGGAACACTAACTGTAAAGTTCCTACATTCCAGCAGATTTCATGATGGTCAGAACTGTAGTTGCCAAGTTCTAACATCCCTACCATCTGTCTCCATAAAGATGCAGTGTGGTCAGTAGATGCAGTTGTTGCACATATATGTATGAGGAAATCCTAAATTTTGTAGCATTGTGTGTGTTAATTAAAATGTGTATTTTAGCTCTCCTTGATCATTTTAAAATATGTGAAATGATGCACAGTCATGAAAAAATTAGGACACCTCATTTAATATTCAGCAAGTTTCAAATCACCCCACAGCTTCTAAAAAGGATCAAAATCTGGGCTTTGACTCAGTCCAGAACTTTCATTTTCTGGATTTACTGGTATGTTTTGGGCCATTCTCATTTTGCAGGGTCCAGTTCTGCTTCGGCTTAATTTTTACAGATGGTCTCACATTTTCCCTCTGATACCTGGAAGAATTCATGGAGAAAACTATGTTGGTGAGCTGGTCAGGTCATGCTCTAATAAAACATCCCTAAACCATGATACTTCCACCTCCATGCTTCACAATTGGTACGATTTTTTTTTTTTCCTCAAAAGCTGTATTTGGTTTGAACCAAATGCGCTCTCTGTTCTGGTGTTCAAATCATAACATTTTGCACTCATCTGTTTGAGGAACATTATTCCAGAACTCCTGGTTTTTGCCCATGTTCTCTCTGACAAACTTCATTCTTACTTTTCGTGGAGAGCTAAATGTTCTTCCTTGCACCCTTCCAGTGGAAGTTAAACTTGTGCAGTCCCTTTCTGATTGTACAGCCATGCATTTTCTTGATGATGGTAGCTGTAGGTCCCTGTGATGAAATGTTAGGGCTTTTAGGAACGTCTATTAGCATCTTGTGGCCTGCTTGATGGCTATGATGGTCAGACCTGGGCATGTTGTTCTAAAGGTCCTCCACTTGCAGAGTATCTGTACAGTGGAAAGGCTAATTTTAAATTAATTTCAGACCTCTTTAAATACCTTCCCAGACTCCTGAGCTGCTATGATCATCTTTCTGAAGGTGTCATGCAGCTCTTTGGATCTCATCATTGTGTTAAAACAGGTATAAACAGGGCAAACCTCCTTCATGCAGAGTACTGATGTTCTCATCATGTGCACCTTATGTGATGTGGCTTTGTGTGATTTTAGCCATTTTAAGTTAAGGTAAATCTGAAGGTGTCCTAATTTATTCCTTTCCAGAAACAGATTTTTTTTTTTTACAGAAAGATTTAAAGGTATTTTTTCAGTTTTTTGTTGTTTATTTACTTGAATTTCACAGTATTGCTAAAATTGATTTTAAATATTCATATGTCCAATTATACAGTGTCATAATTTGTCATTTGAATTTTAAAAATACCTTATTAAAACCTGAATTTAAAAGACAAATTTACTTACGTGTTATATTCTGTATTGCTTTTCTCTTTTTTGGAAATCCCGGGACACGATTTCAATTAGATCTACTTATTTTGCTTTAGGTTGTTCTGGTAGATTACTTTGATTTGAAAAAATGTGAATCAAAACATCAAGTCATTGGAAATTGTAAGACTGTCAAACATAGAGCCGTGGTTTTTCGTTTCCTCTAATATAGTTAATTGAAACGCTAATCATTGCACTGTGTATTAATTTTTGATATTTCTTCCCTAGGTTGTCCATGATTTACAGAAAGCACACTGCAATCTCAAAATTATCCTTTCCTGCTGAACATTAAAAGAAGAATCAGACAAAACATAACTGGGGGAAAACAATCAACAAAGAAATGCGATCCAATGTGAAGCAACAAGATCTGGAGTAGGAAATAAATTAATCTCTCAGCTCGGGTCTTAACAAAATACGCTGATCAAGGTTATAAACAAAACTTAATTTCTAATAGAAATTATTAAGGAAATAAACAAAAAATGTAAGACAAGTTGAGGATTTGGAGCAAATACACAAAAATGGAGGATGCAATTATTACAGAGTTGATCTAGAAATATTTGCTTTCATACAGGTTTCATTTGCTTTGTTTACTGGTAACAGAGTATGTGTTCAAACAGGTATAAACAGGGCAAACCTCCTTCATGCTGAGTAATGATATTCTCATCATGTGCACCTTGGGGGTTTGTATGATTTTAGCCATTTTAAGTTGGGGTAAATCTGAGGGTGTCCTATTTTACACCTCCATACCATCACAGATGCTGGCTTTTGAACTTTGCTCTGATAACAATCCGGATGGTCCTTTTCCTCTTTGACCCGGAGGACACGACGTCCATGATTTCCAAAAACAGCTAGAAATGTGGAATATTAGATCAGTTTTAGATTCTCTGAATCTTTTGACATCCTTGCAATTGTATGTTGAGAAACGTTCTTAAACTGTTGGACTATTTGCTCGCACAGGTGTTCACAAGTGGTAAACCTCGCCTCATCCGTGCTTGTGAGCGGCTGAGCCTTACAGGAATGCCTCTTTTATACCTAATCATGACACTCACCTGTCTCAAATAAACCTGTTCACCTGTGGAATGTCCCAAACAGGTGTTTTATGAGCATTCTTCAACCTTCCCAGTGTTTTTCTGCCCTGTTCCAGCCTTTTTTAGGATGTGTTGCAAGCATCTAATTGAAAATCAGTGAATATTTGAATATTTGCAACAACAAAAAAACAAGTTACGGTTCAAACATTAAATCTCTTGTCTTTGTATTGGATTCAAATGCATATAGGTTGAAGAGGATTTGCAAATCACTGTGTTCTGTTTATTTAGGCTTTAAACAACATCCCAACTTCATCGGTATTGTAGTTGTGGAACCCCTACCACATGGTGGCGCCTGAAACCATTTGTACAGCTTGTTGGCTGTTTTAGCTCTGAGAGGTAGAAACTTGGAAGAAAATGACCAGTTATTGGTTTTATTCCAGTGATTAAGATGTTTTCACTTCTGACCAAATTTGAGTTTAACTTTCAAAATCTGAAGATCAGTAGAAACTTTAGATATATGGATAGTCAATAGTTAGATGTTTTATACACAAATATACAGAGCCACTAGAAGATATTAACACCTTTTCCACTTTCTCTACTTATAAATTACAGACTTAATCCTAAACAAATTTTAATAGTTTTATTAAAAGAAAATATACACAAAACAGACCACGATGACAGAGTGAAAACAGGTTTACAGACATTTTTTGTTTAAATTTCTGAAACATTTAAACACAATACATACATGAGTATGACACTCAGAACTGAGCTCAGAAGCTTCTACAACTTGACTCTACCTGTTGTAAATTATTTTAAACATGATTTAGAAAGGAAACATTTGTCAATACATAATTAAAAGTGTATACTAGAGCAAAATCCACACAGTGAAGTTGAGGGAGTTGTCTGTAGTCTTCAGAGTTTGAATTGTGTATGAATTTCAGGATGGATACATAATTATTTCATTTGCACTGAGTGACCCAGAAAGCCCTTATTCAGAAAAGGAAGAAGCCAGGAACCATCAGGACTTGTTTTTGCTTAGTGTTATTCAAAGGTTTCATGTAATATGTAAGGTCAAAAATATAAAATAATTTTTCAGATTTTCAAATTAAAATTGTAAATCGTGCAGTATTGGTCAGACTGATAGTGATTGCCATTGTTTTTATTCAGATTTAATCCAATGATACTTTATTAATCCCAAAAGGAAATTAAATGTTTTTGTACTTGACATCAGAAAACAAATTTAAACCTATATGTGTTTGTTTGTTTTTTGTTTGTTTGAGCCCAGATGTTACATACAGACAGAGGTAAAGCACAAGGAAGACTGTAATTAGACGGATAATGTTTTTCCTTAATTACAGCATATTGCATCCTCTGTTTCTGACAGAGGGGATTACAGCAGGCCTATAGGATCAGCGCATGTGCAGTGAGCATCCTACCGTCCATCATTTAAACACCCCCCCAGTGCAACATCCTCTGTGTTTGAGATGAGGACCTACATCAATTTCAAGCAGAGCACACAGATAACTTCCTGTCTGAACTCCCGTAATAAAAGGTCTAGGCGAGCTTGGACTTTTTCCTTGCATAAACTGATTTACGTTTATTTTCTCTGCCTTCCTGCTCTTGTTATAAAATGCAATTAAAAAATATTCCTTTAAAAGCTTACTCTGCCCATTTAGGATTCTGCTCCATGTGGTGAGAAAAAGACTGAAAGTCTTATTTTTAATTGATACACTTGGCTATTAACCACATTAGTTTTCTTTTAGAAAGCGGTTGCACCTCTGACTCATTAATTTTATGATTTTAAAAATACAATTAATAAAAAAAACATCTATAATAATTTAGAATTATTAATAATTTATTAAATACACATGTCAGGTTGAAGACATTCTTTAAAATGTGTTTCCACCATGTGTTAAAGGAGACATATCCTGCAAAATCCTCTTTTTTAGCCCTTAAATACATTTTGTTGTGTACTTGGACTCTGTAGGAGTTCAGAAAAGTAGAATTTAGTCTCTCCAGGTGTAGCAGCGATACGTTTTTATTCTGTTTGGGTCATATTTTTCAATCCGTTCAATTTTCTCTGTCATCTGTTACGTTTTTTCAACTGTTTACGTCACTGTATTTGCTGCAGAACAGCTAAACAAGGTCATGGACTTCTAGCTGACCAATTTTCATATGTGCCATTTTTATTTCTCACTAGGATAAGTTTGGTTCGGTTGTTGGGTGTATTAACCTACACAATTCATGACTGTCCTCTGGCATCAGAACCTCTTCGAAGTGCCTGGTTAACTTAGATTTTTTAAGGAAATGTTCCTACATCAGTGGCGAAATTCCTTTTTCTCCCACTTCAAGGAAGAGTTCTTCAGCAACCTCGGCCACTATCAAGAAAGATTGGATGAAATACTTCATCAGATTAAGGGATCAGCTCCTTCTGTCTATGGAAATGACGGATGCAGCAAAGTGATAAGCTGAAAATAACACTAAAATATTGTTACCGGCACCAGATCTAGGGGATGCTGCATAGTCAACGCCAGTGACTGTCCACTGTCTCTACATGCTCATCCAGGAGGAGTGAATGCTGTAAATCTCTGACTCAATGCAATCCAATTTGAATAAAAAGCTAACTCCGACTGCACTGTTCAATAGTTAGGATTAATTGGAATGTATGAACCTGACTGTTGTGAAGTGCCTTGAGACGACATGTGTTGTGAATTGGCGCTATATAAATAAACTGAATTGAATTGAATAATCCACAGAAAGGAGCTCAAAAGGGGCACTAGTTGTTATTGATCCCACTGGTACTTTCTGATGTTTGTTTGGTTGTTTCTGCTTGACACAAGTGCACTGGCGAATGACAATTTTCAATGTCATCTTGCACAAAGAGCCAATAAAACTTCTCTGGCAAGCTGGATGACTTTGTCAGCTCCAACATGCCCCATATCATCGTGCAGCGTTTTTAACACAGTTTGCTTCAGTTTGCTGGGTAAAACTAGCTGCTTTCTGTGTCCTGTCTGTCTGTACAATACTACCTGTCCAATGTCAGTCTTTTCCATTCATTTATAAGCCTGCGTGTCTCTGGATCCATCTGACTCTTATCTTTACTGTTAGGCTTCCATCCCTTCATTTTGAGATTTATCGCAACACAGATGACAGCATCATCCCTCTGCACTGCACTGATGTTTTCTGGGATAATAACTGGGGTGCCTTTAATGTTACTGTCGTCATCACTCTGGTGTAAATTTAATGCAGCCACCCATGGTACATCGCCGTCTCTCATAGCTTTGTCTCTGCCAGATTGCAGAGACCACCTCTGGGGGCATGATTTCCGTATATTCACTGATCTTTGAGAGGAACTGGGTAACGTGAGAGGGTGTCAGCATCAGCATTAGTTTTTCCGGGTCTATACTTTATGGTGAAATGAAAGTCAGCTAACTCCCCCACCCGGTGGCATTTAACTTTGCCTGCTCAGAATATAAGTGAGGGGATTATTATCAGTGTACACAGTAAAGGTGGCTGCATAGTAGAGATAATCCCTAAATTTATCACAGATAGCCCAATTCAAAGCAAGAAATCCCAGCTTGCCAGAATGAAGATGATCATTCTTCTCAGCACAGGTGAGTGTCCTGGAGCCATATGCAATAACATGGACTTGGTTTTCCTGTTGCTGATAAAGTACTGCTCCCAGACCTTCATTTGATGCATCAGTGTGGAGAACAAAGGGCAGATTAAAATCTGGGTTGGCCAATATGGGGGGACTTGTTAGCACATCAACAAGATGGGACACTACATTGCTGTGTGTTTCTGTCCAGTTGACTGGGGTTTGGATGGTAACTGGCCACCGTTCTTCTACTTCAGCTGGGTTTTAGATTTAGCTGAGTCAGGTTTCTGATTACACTCTCTGGAACTTTCTATGAGTTTGAACAATGGTCTAGATATCCTAGAAAAGTCCTGAATGAAAGTGCAGTAATAGCCTAGGAATCCTAGCAGGGCCCTGACTTCTCCCACATTTTTTTGGTTCTGTCTTTAAGCTTTACTGCTTCAAGATCTGGTGGGTCAATCTGAACACCTTCACCCGTCACTAAACGGCCAACATATCTGACCTGACGTTTAAAAAACTCACATTTCTTTGGGCGGAGTTTTACACCATGCTCTTGCAGGCGGTGAAGCACAAGCCTCAAGTCATCAATGTGATCCTGGAAAGTTCTGGAAAAAACAAAGAACGTCATCCAAATATGGAGCGCAACACTCATCCCTTAGACCTTCAAGGACCCCCTCCATACATCGTTGAAATGCAGCTGAGGCGTTAGTAAGACCAAATGGAAGGCGGATCCACTCATACAAGCCCCAAGGCGTGCTAAATGCAGTCAGATGCCTCGAACTCTCATCAACAAAACCCTGGTGGTAAGCACTACCTTGGTCGAGTAGTGAAAACCATGAGCAGCCCCCCAGGTTGTCCAACAAATCTTGGATATGTGGAAGTGGGTGCCGGTCAGCAATGGTTTTGCGATTCAGTCCTCTAAAGTCTATATACAGTCGTAAACTCTGGTCTTTCTTTCTGACACAGACTACAGGGGATGAATATGGTGAAGTGGATTTCCTAATCCAATCATAGTCAAGGAGATTTTGTATATATTCTTTCACCTCCTTAAAGAGGGGCTTTGGAATTACATTGTAGGACACCTGGACAGGTGTCTCATCTTTAAGATTAATTTTCAATTGCAAATTGTGGATGCAGCCAATGTCAGAGTCACGCTTAGCAAAGACTTCAGACTCTTCATACAACATATCCCTGACTAATTTTTGTTCATTCTCCTCCAAATGAGACAAATCAACAGGAGGATGCCATCTCAGACATGTCTTGTCTTGCGTCTTTCTGATATTAACTGTGCTGTGCATGAGGTTACAGGAGAACGAGGGGTTGGCTGTGAATCATTCTGTTCATACTGAATTGGAGTCACCTCTGTGACCTCCAAAGCTCCTAGAACAGTTCTTTTGCCACGGTAAATGGCGTGTTTAGTGGGGTTCTGAATTGGGATTTTAATGGCAGCTATTAACCCACTGTGGACCTCAACTAGAACTGGGAAAAGCTCTAGACCCTCAGGGAAATTACTCTCAACGCTGGGCTGGAATAACACTGAACCACCTCTCGGCCATTCCTTAACTCTGCACTCTACTTCACAAATCTGTCCTGCTGGGATGATCACACCTTTGTTGCCAGTCCTCTTCTATACTGTAATGGGCAGCCTCATGAACGGTTGAAATCTGGAGGGCAGAAACCAAAGCCTCTACTGCACTGCTGGTAACACTTAAAGTCTCTTTAAGTAATGCAGTGATATCAGCACCATTTCTTTCTTCTGTGTTGGTTTTAATAATCTCCGCGATTATTAAACCAACGATTATTAACTGTGAGGACAGTTAAGGCAGTTCTGGCTAATTAATACTGGTACCTGTATGGTAACATGGCCATGGTTCACACTATGGATCTGTAGTTCAACATCCGCCCAGCCATCAAATGGATATTTGGTGCCATTTGCTGCTGCAATTTCTAAGTGCTGGTTAGAAATGAGGGACTCGAGAGGTTGAATTTGAACACCAGGCAGGGCCCTCTCTATCCATTCCTTCCCTATCATAGTCACTTGAGCCCCTGAGTCGAGCAGCATTTCAAGGGGAACCCCATTGATGGCACATGACACCATACATCTTTTACCAATGAGCTGTACAAGATGTTTTCTTTGTTGGGGTTGACTGGTTTCATGAGATGTGACATGACGGCTGGTTTTAGAGTTGTGTAAAGCTTTTGGGGCCTCCTCTGTCACCCTGGTCACTGGTCGCCCCTCTTCAGTGACCTTTCCAAGTTTCCCGACATCTTTCATTGCAGACAGCCAACAGCACGATGGCCAGCTTTGAAACAGTGAGGGCAGGTAGCCTAAACCTGCTCAACACAGTTGCTGCATCTGCCTCGGGTTTCAGCTGGAGCTGCTGGAGGCTTGGGAAGAGAGGGATAGTCAGACACTGCTTTGTCAGACGTTTTTACTACCTGGGACAACTGTTTGGTCAGAGAAGACACCTGTGCAGTCAATTCTTTAACTGCAGCACGGTTAGCCTGCAACTCAATGTCAACTTTATCTTGTTTTGTGTCAGTATTGTCAAGCTGAGCTGCACCTACAGTCACAGGTCGAGTCTTTGATACTGACCCAAAACGTCTCCGTCTCTCTGCCTCCTCACTTGTAGACTTTATGATATGTTCTAAGAGAAAACGATCACTAATCTGCAAGTCACCAAGGAAAGGTTTAAGATCATGTCTGACATAAGTTTTTTTCATTCAACCCTTGGTACAGTGTGTGCAGAAATGTACCCTGTACAATTTCTTATCATAGCTAAAATCTGCACCAGGTTGCTCTGACTCAAAAAGGACATGCTGTTTAAGTCCCATTATTCTGCACAGAAATTGCTGGGCACTCTCTTTCTCTTGTTGCTTTGCGTTATTTAAATCTTGGAAAAGCTCAGTACTATTTTTATCTCTGATATGAGAGCGCAGGAACCTCTTAAGCTCATCGATGTTTAAGTCACATTTATTAGACAACATTTCTTTGAATGTACCTGGCTTCATTATCTTGAGGATTGTGTGAATTACTTCTGTTTCAGTAAAACCTTCCTGCAACCCTTCATCTATTTGTCTACACAGGTTACTGTATGACACATCAGAACCAAAATCAGAGATCTGCCCACCATGAAGCCTAAACTCCCTGCGTGGAAACAAGGCTGCAACATCACTTAGCCTCAAAATCTGGTCTCCCACACTGGAAGTGGGACTCCTCTTACCACTTTCACTCGCTGTAGTTGTTTTCGCTGGTGTGCCAGAAGTGGCGCCTCCCGCAGTACCTTCATGAGCCCGCAAGTCACTGTCCAGAGGCAAAAGGGACGGTGTATGGATTTTGTTGATTGCATGTGTTGGCTGCAAGGGAATGTCTGTAGTTGGAGTAGCTGTACGCAAGCCTGAATCAATGGGATCCGGCTGAAGAGAGGCAAGACAACCAGACCGACTGGTTGACACATCTGTTCTTAAAAGTGTGGTTGGGTCATCTCCAGCTGCACCGGCATCAGAGGTGAGCAGGTTACTAACCAGATCATCCAAAAGAACAAGTTGAGCCATGCCTCCATCCTCCAATGCTTCCAGTTTCTCACTTCTAACAAAGTCAACAATCACATCATACAGTTCGGGTTTGCTTAAATCATGAACGTGAATGGAACCTCCATCGTCAATTGAAGACAACTGTCTGTAGCTGCTCGGGATTCAATGTAAAAAGTTTTTTTTGTATCTTGAATATTAATCCTCTGCGTAGAGTGATGGTAGTCATGCTGACGTTTCACCTGTTGCTTCGGCTCTCTGAATGACACATTCAACGCAGCCTTCCCTGAAGCCTCAGATACTGTCTCTCGTCGTCTCTGCACCAATCTTTCCTGACAAGCCACGTGGGATCCCGGGACGAGCCCCCAATTGTTACCGGCACCAGATCTAGGGGAACTTGGGTCAGCAGCAAGCGCCACACAGGCTGAAGAGGACTGTGCAGCTAATACCCAGAGCTCGTTTATTCTGAGCTGCGAATTTTTAAGAAACAAAAACAATTCATACATAAATACAATCGACAATGTACTTACAAAGAAAGAAAAATAAAATCGGCACAAATAAAAAAAGGGAACCAATCACCTTTTTTCTCTTAAACAGAAAATAAAATATGATAATAAACACAAAATTACTTACAATAGAGAATCGGATCTTAAATTAAAATAACAAAACGGACAAAAGCATTGCATCTAATCACAACTGGTGATTATGAACGTCATGGAGCTTGCCACACACACAAAAAATTACTGACAGATTAACATTTTAACCATGTTTAAATCCAGACACAACAGCGGTGACTGATTATGTCAATTAGATACATCCAAAAATCCGTTTAGGCTCTAACAGAAAACATGGCATCTTCCGAACACTGGCTAAAGCTAACTATAAAACTGGTGAAATTACACGTATCATCAGTCACTTAAAATACTGCAGTAATAATCTCAAAATATTTTTATTACATTGAAATTAATTTTTGGGCTTATGAAAGTTGCCTTTTATCGTACTTGTGAATCAGAGAGGAGACAGCGATTAGCGTGTTGTCTGGGCCAGAGCTCGTTTATTCTGAGCTGCGCATGCCCAGAACTGGAAACTTTATCCTCCCTGGCAGATCCACAGTGGCACGAGAGTGCCCTCTACTGGACTTATAAAATTTGCATTTACACAAAATAACCAAAAATAGGAGGATATTATTTCAACAAAGTTTTTTTTTTCATGTAGCCATTTTTTTCAACTCTCTACAATGACAACAAACTTTATTTTAGACATGAATTCATTGTGTGTTGATATGAAGTCCTGACCATTATACTGATAGCAGTAGCATCGTGCCTTCTGTTTATGTTAGAGCTCTGTGCTGCTTTTAACTCCTTGAGGACAGAACTGTACTTGTTTTACGTACGTGTTTTAATATTATTATTACAAAACAGTTTTTCATTGTTTTTGCCGTTTTTGTCTTGTTTCTGCGGCGTTTGATAATTGTATCTCCGTTATCAAACTACAAAATGGCTGAAGTGGTAAATGGTTAAAGTGGAATGCTCTTTGACCTGGAGGGGAGCGGGGTGTGAAGTGCCTCAGTAGCATTTAAAGAGACGGCACCAAAACGAATTGCTCTCAGACGCACCAATTGTTGAGGTAGGAAAACTTTACTGGCCGTCAGTTAACTCTTACATTACTCCTCACCTCTCCCCGACTCTTTTTATTTGGCACCCCAAAGGACAATCCTCAGTCAGAGATCAGTTGTACGTTTCCACAAGTTTATTAAAACCAATCTGAATTCAGAGAGGGAGACACACACTTACACTGGTACCTGGAAACGTCTGTGTGTTGTCTGTTTTGGAGGGGCCACAATACCTTTATATACCCCTCGCTGCTATGCAGTACACATACACAATCATCCTGTCTGTAAATATCTCCCCAGCAACAATATAACCTCATGTCCTGTCTGGCTCCCGCCTTATCTCCTTCCCCAATTTATGACCTTGCCCTCTCTGTGCCCTGTTCTCCCCTGTCTTCTTCTCCCCCATCGGTGATTCCTTGTCCTTCACTAATTTATGACTTTGGACTCTATGCTTCACTCCCTAAGCTTGACCCCTTCTGCTCTATGTACACATGCCAATTACATACATAAATAGTTTATATTACACACATAGTTTATATTCTACACACCTCAGAACAGGTAAAAGAGGGGCTTGTGGAGCTGCAATAACAAGGAGTTCAGACCAAAGCATTGTAGTTCCACTTTATATAGATCATAACTGAATGATTTAAAAGCATGATATGTCCGCTTTAAAATTGTATATAATTATTTCAGTGTTATTAGTTATTTTTTGAAACTTAGAACATGGAAAGTCCCACATCTGTGTAGAAATTGAACGCACCAAAATTAGCAGTTTAACGCCAGTGTTGCTAGCTGCTGCAAGCTAGGTTAACTGTAAACCGTTGTTGTTGCTCGGTAGATTTTCGCTAAATTATTTTTTATTTTACCGCATTTTTAATCAATAAACGCCTGAAATGAAAAGAAGCGACATCAAATGTTATGGCAGTGTTTAAAAAACTTTTTCATATAGTTATATCTCAAAATGCCCCTCAGAAATCAAAATAGATAAAATTATATTTTAGAAAGCTAGATAGTTTTTTTTTATTGGCTGTATTATTTCAGCTTCTTTTGTTGATGTTAACGGGGTTGTGAAATATTTAAATCTGTTTTTGACGACTAAAATTAAGATACAGACTGTAAAATTTAGCTTATTTTGAAATATGGCTAGATTAACTTCCTGTTGCGGCACAGCCACTTATCGCTGGAGTGGAGCTCCGTCAGAGGACCAGGGAGAGCGTGGTGAGGAATCCCAGCAGCCCTCCGGAGAGTGAGAGGCGGACCGGCTAGACCCCCTCCCCCCCAACCCCCCGAGGAGGACCCGAGAGAGACCCACGTTGCCACGGGAGAGGCCTCGGTTCAGGTAACCGTTCAGTGCGTGCGGTTCGTGCTGCTTTTTCCTGGGCAACCAGGTGCTTTCCAGAGGGTTGCTATAGATGGAGAGGCGGCGGTAGGCTAGCAGCACGAAACGGGTTGTTAAACGTCTGCAGACCTAAGATCCTCTAAACTGTCTGATTTATATATGTTGTCTGCACAAAGGTTGCTATGCCACAACTGACGGTGCAGTCTGTTAGTCCTGGGACCATATTTTGCCGGTGATAAAGGGGCTGTTCGCTTTGATGCGCAAAATTAGCGGCAAATATACATTCTGGATATCAGAACCCCCCTAGTCCTTCGCTGTGTTTGCTTGTGTGATGCTTGCTTGTTTTTGTATTGTGTCATACGCAGGCGTGTGATGATGGTTTAACTGCAGCTCTGAATATTTCAGATACACAGTTCACTACCAAAACTAATCCACTGTTACTACAGTTATTTAATGAAGCCATGTCATTCTTTTGGAGAAATAAAACATATTGTTGTGCCTTTAAAGTGGAACTCTGTATATGATGCTGAGGAGCCTGTATTATTTTGTTATGGATTAATATTTTCAAGGTTTATTGTTCTGCAGAGTACTGAAAAAACTAATATATCAATGTTTATACCTCATTTCTGTGCACATTTGAGATATGCTGGTGGAGAAAAGAAGCCTTAGTAAACCTTTGAGTGATTTACTGATGTTATAACCTTTAAGGACCACAAAATCCCACCTTGTAGACATTAAGACATAAGCAACAACTCTACAATTATGCCTATCTTTTATATGTTGTTGCTTAGGAAATAAAAACGTTTGTACAAACTGAAAGATGATTATATAGTTATGTGTGGTACTTTGCAACTAAAATAATATATGAATAATAGCAGTTAAAGTTAAATAAGTTACCTTAGTGAACCTGAGGATTGTCTGTCAGGGCCAAGCCCTGGTAGCTAACTTCAGGAGATACTGCAGAGTGGAAAGCATGATGCTGGGACGAGGGGAAGCTGGGATAGCCCTCCTCCCTGATGCAGGAGGCAGAAAGGGGAAGGGGGGTAGCGGCATTAGTGGTTGTGGTGGTTTGGATGAAGGATGGTCTGGCACACCCATCCCTTCCTTCCTCCCTCCCTGTCCGTGGTAGACTGGTGCATTACTGATCCCTGTTGACTTCTGGGTGTAATCAGCCTGTCAGCAGCAGCAGACTCAATAAGTCACTCCCCCACCAACACAAGAACACACACCCCTCTCTTATTTCTGACCAGAATGTTGCCACAGTCAGCTGCCCCCCTGCTGCGTGCATCAGTTCTGTGAACAGTTAAAATCATTGTTTCTCACTGGGAAAATATGTTTGTCTTGACAAGTGAGTCAGTGTGGACATGTTTTTTGCTCTTTTTTATTTATCCAGAGTTCCTATGTAGTCAAAGAAAGAGGTTTTATTTCCTTAGCTATTGTTTGAAACATCCATCCATCCATCCATTTAAAGCCTGACCGCTGCAGAAAAATCTGTCATAAATCCATAGTAAACTTTTGTATTTATACATTAGTATTTGAGTAAAAAGGACGGACATTAAAGTTTATAGGAAACCTGTCTATCATAGCATTATAGCATTATTCATTCATCCTTTGGTCTCTTTTTTTACATAAAAGTTCAAGTTTTATTGTACCAACTCACCTGCAGTCCAGCAGCAAGACATACAGATCATTCTTCTACATTCAATTATCTCTGCTCTTTGTGTTTAGCAGTGTGAATTATTTGTTGTTGCTCCAAAGATGAAAAAGCTTAAGGGTTCAGTGCTTCATGTTCGCTGTATATCAGTGCTGAGGCTGTCACTTCAGAGAGTTGCCTGAAGTCATTAGCAACAACATGGCCATGTTGTACCCAGAATAAAACAGTTAAAGCGGCAAGCCCAAACTGTGGAGAACCACTGATGTCCAGCTACATCTGGTATGTCGTTATTCAAAAATAATCACAATCCTAAAAAGAAATGTATGGAAGCAAATCGTTACCATATTTTCATTTGAAATATGGTAACGATTTGCTTCCATAGAAATGTGGCACAGCATGAAAATGCATATTGTTATAATAACAATAATAACAAATATAATAATAATAATAGCAAGAAGAAGCACCAGAAAAAAGGACACAATGATTTTGGATAATAACACTTGCTGGCCACTTTATTAGGTAAACCTCTTCAGTACTATTTTGTTAAAAAAAAAAAAACAGCTGTAGGTATAGAAGCAAGCAGGGTGTAATCTTGTATTCTCTTTATCCTTCTTTCTCTCCTCCACTCTTTCCTCCTTTTCTCCCCTTTTTCCCCATCTCTCTCTTTTTTGAGCTTCTTTTTTCCTTTTCATTTCAGTCTCTGTGTCCGTAACAATTTAAATATTCCCAAAGAAGTTTATAATAAAGTTTCTTCTATAAATATCAAGCAGAGCTTTAAAGCATTAGCTGTGATGCTCTGCTTGTGAAAGTAAATCTGTTGGGCAATTTCTTGGCACTCAGACAACAATTCCGAGCGATACTCTGCCAGACAGGACACAAAAAAAAACCAAAAAAAAAACCTCTGCAGTTGCATGTTAAGATAAACAGTGAGTTGGCCAATTACATGGCAACAACTCAGTACATGTAAACATCTAGACGTAGTGTAGGAGACTTGCTGAGATTCAATCTGAGTATTACAATGGGCCTAGAAAAGAAGTTTGAGTGACTTTGATGGTTGTTGGTACCAGGCTGGCTGGTCTGACTGTTTCAGAAACTGCTGATATGCTGGGAGCATTTAATGCACAACCATCTCTTGATTAACACAGAGTGGTCTGAATAATAGGGAACATATAACATAGCAGCAGATGCATGGTCAAAAATTGCCTTGTTTGTGTCAAAGGGGAATGGACAGACTGGTTCCAGATGATAGAAGGGTCAGAAACAACTCATTCCAGACAAAGATTGCAAAATGCTATCTCAGAACTCACAATATTTGGAACCTTTAGGCAGCACCAGTCATTTCGTAAAAAAAACCAAGGCTACAATAGGTCTCAGTTTCAGCTTTAATGTTCAGTTAGAAGGGTCAGAATTTGGTGTAAACATAAAAGCATGGATCCACCCTGCACTGTATCAACAGTTCAGACTGCTGGTGGCTAGCCCTTTAGTACTAACTCAGTATTGTTTAAACCCCACAACCTACTTGGGTACTGTTGCCGAACATGTCCATCCTTTATAACCACAGTGTAACTATCTTCTGATGGCTGCTTCCAGTAGAATTATGCACCATGCCACAAAGCTCAAAGCAAACAGTTTCTTGGACATGATGATGAGTTCACTGTCCTCCAAAAGCCTCCACAGATCACAATCTAACAGGCCACCCTTGGGATTTGCCTCATGGACATGTTGCCAAGAAATCTGCAGCAACTTTATGATGCTGTTATGTCAATACGGATCAAAATCTCTGAGAAAAGTTTCTGAACCTTATTGAATCTGTTGTTGTCGTTTTCAGCTTCATCCAGAACTGGGTCGTGGGGGCAGCTGACTCAGTAAAGATGCCCAGACTTCCCTCCCCCCAGACACCTCCTCCAGCTCCTCCGGGGGGAGCCCAAGGCGTTCCCAGGCCAGTCCCTCCAGCGTGTCCTGGACCGTCCCCTTGGCCTCCTCCTGGTGGGACGTGCCTGGAACACCTCCCGAGGAAGGCGTCCAGAAGGCATCCGATACAGATGCCCGAGCCACCTCAACTGACTCTTCTCGATGTGGAGGAGCAGCGGCTCTACTCTGAGCTCCTCCTTGATGGCCGGGCTCCTCACCCTATCTCTAAGGGAGTGCCCGGCCACCCTACGGAGGAAGCTCATTTCAGCCGCTTGTATCCAGGATCTTTCGGTCATGACCCAAAGTTCTTGTCCATAGGTGAGGTTAGGAACGTAGACTGACCAGTAAATTGAGAGCTTCGATTTTTCGGCTCAGCTCTTTCTTCACCACAACGGACCGGCACAGCACCCCCATTACTGCGGTGGCCGCACCGATCCGTCTGTCAATCTCCCTCTCCATTCTCCCCTTACTCGTGAACAAGACCCCGAGATACTTAAACTCCTCCACTTGACATCTGTTCCCTGAACTGCCACCTTAACGTGGTGGAGGGGTTTGAGTGCTTGAATGATCCTAGAGGCTATGTTGTCCGGGGCTTAAATGCCCCTGGCAGGGTGTACCATGGCAAACAGGTTCTGGGATACGGGTCAGACAAAGAGCTGTTCAAACGCTTTCATGAAGACCACAAAAACAAGGCATGTGACGTTGCCCGGTACGGCGGAATCGGGGTCCCACCCTGGAGCCAGGCCTGGGGTCAGGACTTGTTGGCAAGCGCCTGGTAGTCGGGTTACTCCTCGCGGGCCGGGCCAAGCCTGAATGAGAGATGCGTCTCCCAGTGGGCCCACCACCTGCAGGGGGAACCATGAGGGACCGGTGCAAAGAGGATCGGGCAGCGGACGAAGGTGAAGACCTCGACGACCCGATCTCCGGATGCTTAATTGAATCTGTGTCACAAGTGGATTTTAATTAGAGATGCACTAATTGAAGTTTTCTTGGTTGATTTATAATTTATCTCTGAGCTGCAACAAAAGGTTCCTGTTTTCTTCACCCAGTAAAATACTTCTACACCAAAGATGTACAATTATTAGCCCAAATTAGCTGCCTTACTATAGTTCACCCACATCAGGAAAGTTTTTGTGTGTTTTTGGCTTAGCCCAGGGACGTTGAACTCAATCCCAGAAGGGGCTAAAACCTACAACATAGCCTACATCAAGAGTCAAATGGGATAAATGTTTATTTATACAATCAAAGTAGTCCTGTTTTAACTGGAAATTTAAAGTGATATACCAGTGCACCATTGATAATAATTATATGAAATCATCTCGTGTGACGGATATAGTTCACAAGTTGGATGTGGGCTGCAGGAATTCAGCTTAACAGTTTTGCTCTATCAGGTGAAGCTGAAAATTACTCGAGCCCTGTTACATCCTGACCTGTTTGTGGCACTAGTTTATTCACAGTGATCAGACAGAAAAGGGGGCAGACAATCAGCAAAGTCCTAAGGTTGGTAGTTAAACTGCAGACCGCTGTGTTAAGGACATAATACCCTCTGTATATGGAATGCCTACTCTACTGCTACACCACACTGCACTTGTATTTGTACCTTTATGTACAATCTCGAAGTATTTTTGTTTTGTTTTGTCCAGATTTTTTTAAGGGGGTGATTAGACATGAAGGTGGGGTAGGACACATACAAATACAGTAAAATGGTGGTGAGGTGTGTGGTAGGATTGACAGATGGGATAAAGTTGGGAGTAGGATTACATCAGGTATTAGCTCTGAGTCCTTTCTTGATTGCATAGATAATAGACAAGCCGACAGGAGTTCAGACAGGTGTCCTTATAGATTATAATGTTTGCAGATGACTTTATGATCTGTACTGAGAGTGGAGAGCAGGCGGAAGAGAGCTTGGTCAAGTGAAGGTATCCTCTGGAGGGATGAAGAATAAAAGTCAGAAGTGAGACAGAATTATGAATGTTTCTTTGTGAAGCTGCAAGGTGTAGAGGTACTGAAATTGGATGTGTTGAATTATGTGGGTTCTAAACGAGTACAGCATGAGAGAGATGGGAGTGCAGGTAGGGTGGAGGGGATGGAGATCAGTGTCAGGGGTTATTTGTGACAGAAGGGTGGATGCAAGAGTGTTATAGAAAGTTTTAAAGATGGTGATGAAAGACCTGCTGTGTCCGTTTGACATCATTCCAAACATTCAAGTCAGTTCAGTTCAAAAACAGAAAATAAAGGAAATAGGCATCAGACTTACAATGCACAGTTCCTATATTTTAAATAGCAATCATTTCCATTATTCCAAGCACATCTTCAGGTGTGCAGCAGTATTTAGGTTGATATTTAGGTTGATTTAATGTGTAACAATTTCAGTCTGGATGTAGGTTATTACTGCAGTCAGGATGGTACAGTGACAGTTTTACTGTGAATATTATCTGTTTTTTGGGCCTTTTTTAAAACATGAAAGATATCGCTTGTGGACAAGATTGGCGTACAGTTCGTTTCATTTTGTAAAGGTTTCCATTGTATAAGAGTTCTCAAATATAAATGTAAAAGCAAAGTTTGTAATATGAAGTGTGAATGTCAGTTAAATCAGTGAAGGGTTTACATGAGTGTGTGTAAGGGTTGTAATGTGCAGGCAAAAGGCAGCTACATACCTGTGGAGGAGAGCAGAGACAAGTTAGTAGTCAGAGTTTAAAAACCTAAGGGGCTTCCTCGGGTGTTCCATAGTAGTAATTAGTTTTATATATTAAAGGTAAATGCCCCATCTATCCACGAGGGACCTAAAGGTTGTAATGACTTATATCAACCTGAATAACTAATCACCTAGGGATGAGTGGCAGTTCTTGTGCCAGTTGGATGGGTCGAAGAACGGAGTGTGCCTCCAGAATCTTGAACTCTTAAATTTGCCTTGTTTTAAAAACTACCTTAAACTGTTATAACGACTGGACGACACAGAGTGGTGCTGAGTTCACCAAAGTGAGAACTGAATCTAAAATATCAAAATCCTACTTAGAATCATCTGTTAAAGGAATCCTTGTGTAATGGGTTTTTATTGAATAATTGTCCTCATTACTGCTACAGAATTGGTTTGATCCTGAGCTGCTGGTGGAAAATGAAGGATTTTAGGTACTTAAATGACTATGGTTGATAAGGCAACCATAAAATATTTTGGGGTTAAAACTGTATAGTGGAACAACGTCCAAGCAGATGTGGAACAGCTGAGTTGACAAGGTTGGTTTCTTAAACCTGGTTCACACGGCAGGATTTTCAAATTGTCGGCTGATTTTCAAAACCTGAGAGACCCCACACGTAACGATACAAAATCTCAGGTGTAACAGGTTCAGTCCAACAGTGTGTGATGTCTAGCCACACAGCAAACAACACACCACATACAAACAGGTTTCATTCACAAATTTCAGATTTCAGACAGGAAATCTCACAAACCCTCTCCAGGTCAAACGTGAGTTCAGAGTAATTCCCTTCTGTGTTTCTGTCACCCCATTTTCTGGTTGGCTATATGTCCCGTTGAACCGACTGCATGCTTGTTTGTCCTCGGGGAACACCCCACATGGTAGGATATTGAGCCAAGACAACCCAACATGTTGAATATCCCTGATTTGAGGTCCTTCCGAGCAGAATAGATCACTCTCAACACACTACACAGCAGGAATATCTTAAGAGCCAAACCGATGATCGGGGCAAAATTCCTGCTGTGTGTACCAGGCCTTACATTTTACTACTGGATCTGGAGCGCAGTTATCCCACTGGAGCTGTCCGTGGTGCTGTCCTGGTGTTTGTACTAGTTCTTACTTTCAACAAAGCATTTGCTCAGATGTCTCACTGGTTCCATCTTGTGGCTTAGCTGTATCAGGAGGTTTATAGATGGCGGATGCCAGGGATGTTTTGCGAAGGCCTGTTTTTATCAGTGCGTAAAAGCTTGAACAGAACAAGTTAAAACTGGGTTACTAAAGGTAAATGTGTCCTTAGGAACACTGCCTATTGTTGGCTATGAAGTCATCATAGATCAATATTGTTTCTGCTTTTTATAAATGATTTAAACAACTTTAGAGTTACTAAAAACTCCTAAAACTTCATTCATTTTCAAGACTTTAACCTTTTGGATGCCAGTTTATGGTTTTCGTTCCGCTTCAGGATTATGCACTCCTTTGTGATGGTCCAATACGATAAAATACTCGTCGTCTTCCGCTTATCCGGGACCGGGTCGCGGGGGCAGCAGACTCAGCAGAGACACCCAGACGTCCCTCTCCCCAGACACCTCCTCCAGCTCCTCCGGGGGGAGCCCAAGGCGTTCCCAGGCCAGCCGAGAGACATAGTCCCTCCAGCGTGTCCTGGGCCGTCCCCTGGGCCTCCCCCCGGTGGGACGTGCCTGGAACACCTCCCGAGGAAGGCGTCCAGGAGGCATCCGGTATAGATGCCCGAGCCACCTCAACTGGCTCCTCTCGATGTGGAGGAGTAGTGGCTCTACTCCGAGCCCCTCCCGGATGGCCGAGCTCCTCACCCTATCTCTAAGGGAGTGCCCGGCCACCCTACGGAGGAAGCTCATTTCAGCCGCTTGTATCCGAGATCTCGTTCTTTCGGTCATGACCCAAAGTTCACGGCCATAGGTGAGGGTAGGAACGTAGACCGACCGGTAAATCGAAATCTTTGCTTTTCGGCTCAGCTCTCTCTTCACCACAGCGGACCGGCACAGCGCCCCCATTACTGCGGCAGCCGCTCCGATCCATCTGTCGATCTCCCGCTCCATTTTTCCCTCACTCGTGAACAAGACCCCGAGATACTTAAACTCCTCCACTTGAGGCAGGAACTCCCCTCCAACCTGAAGAGGACAAGCCACCCTTTTCCGGTCGAGTACCATGGCCTTGGACTTGGAGGAGCTGATCCTCATCCCAGCCGCTTCACACTCGGCTGCGAACCGCCCCAGCGCATGCTGTAGGTCTTGGCTAGAGGGGGCCAGCAGGACCACGTCATCTGCAAAAAGAAGAGATGAAATCCTCTGGTCCCCAAACCAGACCGCCTCCAGCCCTTGGCTGCGCCTAGAAATCCTGTCCATAAAAGTTATGAACAGGACCGGTGACAAAGGGCAGCCCTGCCGAAGTCCAACATGCACCGGGAACAGGTCCGACTTAGTGCCGGCAATGCGGACCAAACTCCTGCTCCGCTCGTACAGGGACCGGATGGCCCCTAATAAAGGGCCCCCGACTCCATACTTCTGGAGCGCCCCCCACAGGGCATCACGAGGGACACAGTCGAATGCTTTCTCCAGGTCCACAAAACACATGTAGACCGGTTGGGCAAACTCCCATGAACCCTCGAGTACCCTGTAGAGGGTATAGAGCTGGTCCAGTGTTCCACAGCCAGGACGAAAACCACACTGCTCCTCCTGAAGCTGAGGTTCGACTATCGGCCGGACTCTTCTCTCCAATACCCTGGCGTAGGCCTTACCAGGGAGGCTGAGGAGTGTGATCCCTCTGTAGTTGGAACACACCCTCCGGTCACCCTTCTTATGAAGGGGGACCACCACCCCAGTCTGCCAGTCCAGAGGCACCGTCCTCGGCCGCCACGCAATGTTGAAGAGATGTGTCAACCATGACAGCCCAACAACATCCAGAGACTTGAGGTACTCAGGGCAGATCTCATTCACCCCCGAAGCCTTGCCACCACGGAGCTTTTTAACCACCTCGGTGACTTCAGCCTGGGTGATGAAAGAGCCCAACCCCGATTCCCCAACCTCTGTTTCCACCACGGAATGCGTGATGGCAGGATTGAGGAGATCCTCGAAGTACTCCTTCCACTGCCCGATAATGTCCCCAGTTGAGGTCAGTAGCCTCCCACCCCCACTGTAAACAGTGTTGGCGAAGCACTGCTTCCCCCTCCTGAGGCAGCGGACGGTTTGCCAGAATCGCTTCTAGACCAACCGGTAGTCCTTCTCTATGGCCTCACCGAATTCCTCCCAGGCCCAAGTTTTTGCCTCTGCCACCGCCCGTGCCGTGGCACGCTTGGCTTCACGGTACCCGTCAGCCGCCTCAGGAGTCACACAAGCCAACCACAGCACGACAGCGTCCCTTACTGCCGGTGTCCACCACCGGGTTCGGGGATTGCCGCCACGACAGGCACCGCAGACCTTACGGCCGCAGCTACGGGCAACAGCATCGACAATAGATGCAGAGAACATGGTCCACTCGGACTCTATGTCTCCAACATCCCCCGGAATCTGGTCAAAGCTCTCCAGGAGGTGAGAGTTGAATACATCCCTGGCCAAGGGCTCCGCCAGACGTTCCCAGCAGAATCCTCACTATGCACTTGGGCCTGCCAAGTCTGTCCGGCTTTCTCCTCCTCCAGCGGATCCAACTCACCACAAGGTGGTGATCAGTGGACAGCTCAGCCCCTCTCTTCACTCAAGTGTCCAAAACATGCGGCCGAAGGTCTGATGATACGACAACAAAGTCGATCATTGACCTCCTGCCTAGGATGTCCTGGTGCCAAGTGCACTGATGGACACCCTTATGTTTGAACATGGTGTTTACTATGGACAATCCGTGACTAACACAGAAGTCCAGTAACAAAACACCACTTGGATTCAGATCAGGGAGGCCATTCCTCCCGATCATGCCTCTCCAGGTGTCACTGTCGATTCCCATGTGGGCGTTGAAGTCCCCCAGCAGAATAATGGAGTCCTTGGAAGGGGTACTATCCAGCACCCCTGACAGGGACGCCAAGAAGGCCGGGTACTCCGCACTACCACTCGGCCCGTAGGCTGAAACGACAGTTAGAGACCTGTCCCCAACCCGAAGGCACAGGGATGCGATCCTCTCATCCACCGGGGTAGTCCCCAACACGAGACGGCTGAGCTGGGGGGCAACAAGCAAACCCACCCCAGCTTGCCACCTCTCCCCACGGACCACTCAGAGTAGAAGAGAGTCCAGCCCCTCTCAAGGAGATGGGTGACGATAAAATACATTAAAGTTTATGGTTGTGATGTTATAAAGTGTGTTCAAGCGGAGTGAATACTTTTAGAAGGCACTACAACTACAGAATCAGTTTTTCGAATCTGATTGAATGCACCATGTCAGTGTAGCATACACTTGGGAAATATCATGCCATTACCCCATTATCCCTGCTATGTGACACTTCTGCCAGAACGAGCCACTCAAAAAAGATCAGTGTTGACGTTTGCTGACCAGCAGCCGGGAATGAACGAAGCAACTGCCATTTGTTGCCAGTTTTAAGACTCATGTTCAGTTTTTATGTTTATGAGTCAGTTTCAGAACAAAACATTGTTCCATCTGGGTGGGCAGCTGGTTGATAGGCACGGCTGCAGCCTCTGCACGAGTCTCTTACCTAACGAGGACATTTTCCCCCTATAGTTTACGAAATAATAGGAGGAATGAAAGTGCACAAGTAGGTTTTACCTCCCCATTATGAGAATTTTGTTGTCAGAGATCAACAGTTTGCAATAACAGTGAAACTATGACCTAGTTTCAGCGGTGTATTTTCAGCCAAACTGTCATTCAAACTGTTATTTATTGTCTATTATCTTCCTTTGTAGAACCAGCTTGTTTCTCCTTCTAGTTGAATTCTAGAGTTACAATCAGAACCACAAGAAATCAACAACGAGAAAAAGGACAGAAATAATTCATTTTGTCAGGTTGGGACCAACTAAATGTGTCTGATCTTGAATGGTTTGTTGAAGTCTTGTTAGGCTTAAAGTGGAGCCATTTGTATCTATTTCTCAGGAAATATTCTCCCATCTGTTTTATTTTCCCTGAGAGTTGAAGGCGTAAATCATCATAGATCAGCTATCACCCATACGTCTGTCTGCACTGCAGCAGCATTTTGTTCCACAGTGAGTATTTATGCATTGATTAGGGTTTCAAGGCTTTGTCTCTTGGTCTTGTAACGTGTTGGCCCTCTACAATTCACTGTTAGCAGAGTTAACAGGTTTATTGTGGGGGTCTTTATATCTATATTATATTTAACGTCCCGAAGTTATATTATATTTAAAGTTCTTGAAGTTTTTTTAACCAGGTCCTGTCTGGCAGAGTAGCTCAGAATTGTTGTCTGAGTGCCAAGAAAAAAACCCATCGGATTTACTTTCACAAGTGGAGCATTACAGCTAACGCTTTAAAGCTCTGCTTGATATTCATAAAAATAAACTTTATTAGAAACTGCTTTGGGATTATTTCAATTGTTACGGACACGGAGACAGAAATGGAAAGGAAAAAAAAAGAAGCACGAAAGAGAGAAAGGGTGGGAAAAAGGAAAAGGAGAGAGAAGGAGAATAGAATGGAGGAAAGAAAGAAGGATGAAGAGAATACAAGATAACACCCTGCTAGCTTCTACACCTGCAGAAACATTCATAATAACAGCTATTTTACCAAAAAACGCACGGTACTTATGAATGCAAGATGTATTTAGTGGTAACTGCGGCTCAGTATAAAACATTTGTGTATCTGTTAACACCTGAATCTAAACACCTGTGGGTCTGAGTGTGAGCGCGCTTGTGTATACAAGGTTTCTCCATTAAAATATGCAATAGCAAGTGTAAGACTTGGCCTCGAGAACCTGGGCCAGATACGGAAGAGATCCGAGCCACAGACATCCAAAAGCCCCCCAGAGTACAGGAACCCCAGGAGAACCACTGCCGGGACTACCGCTACCCCCCCAGCTAGGAGCAGGGGAGAATGCCAGGGGAACCACCCAGCACCCACAGTGCAGAAGCCCCAGGGAGCAGCAGCGATGAGCCCGCAGGCCCCGCCGGCAGCCGTCTACGCCTGAGCAGATCCAGCCATGGACCCAGAGATCCGAGACCCCGGGACATATCACCCCCCAAGCATAGGCCCGACCAAGCCTAGGGGTCCAGGCGCCGGCAAGCAGCCACCGGGAGTGAGGCAGCACACACCAAAGCACCCAGCCCCGGATACCGAGAACTACAAGTACACCGGGGGGCAGAGATACCAACCACCGGCAGGTAGTGTGGCGGAGAGGGAATAGGCCCCACATTTGATGGGGGTCTAAACTGATCCAGGAGAGGGAGCAGCCCAAGAACCAACCTGACACAAAAAACAGGCACACACAATAACAATCACACATTCCCACCCTCATGTGTACACATAAAAACACTCACACCCACGCACCCAACGTAAAGATAAACAACAATGGACGTTGTTAACGTCCCTCAGTTCAATTCAGTTGAGTTTATACATATAGTGTGAATTCACATCAAATGTCTTAATGCCCACTCCATGTCGTTTTTTCTTTGTGGGCGAGAGGCTAGAGTTCATGGAGAGTGTTGGAGAGAGTGTAGCTCTAGTCTTGAATTTATTTAATCTCAATATGAAGCATTAAAAATTCTTACAGAAGTCCCGATTTACTGTACTGGGGTTTTTATTACTATTATGTGTTTATGTGCACTTGAGAGTAGATTTAAGTGATTGTGGAACCTGGTGAGGAGAAGATCATTTTATTATGTCCTAGAACTGAAAGAAACATGCTTTGTTTTTAGATTAGTGTCTACAAAGCCCTGCTGTTGGGCTGAGGCACTACTGGTTGTTGCTGAAAGATTAGAAGATCCAACACACAAAGATTCATTAGTAAAGCCAAGTTAATTACAATATCGACTGACAGTTCATCCTTTACTTTCAGGTTTAATTTACAGCAGAGCTGGTTGTTGTGCTTGCCACAGCACTGAGGCCATAAAGCCCCTTAGACTCTGTGGAGTCATTCTCTGCAGGTAATGTTGTTGGCTCTCTACAAAGGCCAGATGACAGCATGGCTTCCCCCATCGCAGCCACGAGCCAAGAACCCAAGGCCATCTGTCAGATTTATCCCCCCCAGGATTTCACTTTATCACTCGATCACAAGTCAGCTACCTTGTTAGCTCGCTGAACTGGACTTTCTGGATATTTCCTGTAATTGAAGGTAGCTGTTAAATCTAACAACAGGGACTGGTTGCTGTTTGAGATCCACACGTCTTTCTTTAGGATTGTCTAGATGCTTGTTTGATGTTTCAACCTTGATTACTAACAGTTTTAAATACAGCCTGAATGGCAGTGGATACATAATATACCCAAACTTTCCTGTCAATTGTGGGAAATTCCCGGGTCAGAACATTTTAAACCATCACTAACTTCTTCATACCTAGTTTCCAAGCAGCCAGACTTATAATATCTCAGAGGCCTTGATTAATTGTTCTGCAGGCTTTCTGGGTGTTTTTCATAGATGCCTAAAGATCCAAATTGAAATTAATTGTTTGCTAAGTTGTCTGTAGTTACAATGCAACAAAACTTTATTTCCTTGAGTTTAGTGGCATTATTTATGCCTGAATGCTTGATTTACTCTTTATGACCTGAAATCCCAAAGAATACTTTAGACAATCTTTGGGAGTTAAAGGTCTTCTGAAAAAGTTCGGTATTGTGACAGAAAAACAGTTATCATGAAGCCTTTAGGTTTACGATATAAGAAGGTGCAGTAGTCTTTTTTTCATGGTACTCATGACGTCTTCTCTTTAATCTGGTCCCTTTTCTCTTTCCTCTCAGATGTTAGGTATTCTTGAACTCTACACTAATGCTATCGGTTCGGTTCTGTCAAATATTTCTCTGATCAAAGAAGATTTTAACAATTTTATGTTCACAAAACCTTAGTGCTGGTATGCAAATGTCCAACTGAGTGAACAATTATTAAGATTAGAAATTGTTCCCACTGCACTGCACAGTGGCGCAGTTGGTAGCACTGTTGCCTTGTAGCAAGATGGTCCTGTGTTTGACATCTGGCTGGGGGTCTTTCGGAATGAAGATGCATTTGCTCCCCTGTGCATGCGTGGGTTCTCACCGGGTACTCCGGCTTCCGCCCACAGTCCAAAAGCATGACTGTTAGGTTAGTTTATCTCTCTAAATTGCCCTTAGGTGTGAATGAGTGTGTGAGTGGTTGTTTGTCCTGTGTGTCTGTGTTGCCCTGCAATGGACTGGCAACCTGTCCAGGGTGAACCCCACCTCTCTGCTGGAGATAGGCACTAGCTCCCCTGCGACCCACTATGGGAGAAGCGGGTGTGCAAAATGGAGAAATTGTTCCCATTCAGTTCTTCAGATGCACATTGTATTGTTTGCACTGGTCAGTCTCTAACACCAACATCATCACAACAACATTTTATCTGAGGTCTATGAAGAGATTTAAAAGCTGTGGAGAAACGAGTTGCCTCACGTCTTCCCAGCCTCACTGTCTCATTAACAGCAGAGTCCTAACCAGAAGAGTGCGTTCATGCTTAAAAGAAATGAGCACCAAGGTGTTGTAGCACACACACTATGAACTGAAGCCACTGGTGGTAAAGTTAGTTACTCTGGTTGTTTGGACTCCCTTCATAGTTTTGCTAAAACAGGGTAATATAGTTTGCATATGTTTATTAATTTATTCAGCCCAGCTGTAATATTATAAAGTTAAGAATTTTTCCAGGTTATTTGTGCTAATCAATTCCTGCTCTGGTTATGTTAACCTCATTGCATCAGTCAAAATTAAGCAGGCTGCCATGTTAACCTCCAACATGCTTGTGAATGTGTGTTATGTGTTGTCTTAACATTGTCATGCTACACGTTACATTTCTTTCCTGGACATGTGCAGAGCAGAGATGTAATGTATTGGACAGATGTTGAATATCAAGCTGCAAGAGAAGAAGAGGAAGACCACAGAGAAGGTTCATGGATGGAATACAGATGGCTGGTGTGATAGAGGAAGATGACCTGCTGTGGAGCCGCCTAAAGGGAGACAGGGAAATAAGATGTTTGTATGAATAGCACAACCTACAAGTTTACCTATATGTAATGACCTATTAATGTATGTAGTGGTGGAATGAGCCAGGCCACTGTGTAAATATGGTCTTTGCTGGTCTGCTAGTAGCTCTTGGTGGCAAAGTCTGTCATTCATCCAATGCCTCCATATTATATTAATTATCCCCTATATACCTCCATCCTGCCTCAGTGGTCCCTCTGCATGCTCTGAGCTGATCAATGTGTGCATAGCTCCTTCGGTGCATAGCAGCAACAATGAGGCCCCAGAGGATATCATTGAATTGACAGATTAATCAGTTTAACCCAGTGAATCGAGGCTGCGCTCAGGGCAGCAGGGCACATTGAATTTCTGTTTCCACTGTACTGTGTGAAAATATGTCAGATTGCTGCATTTTCCTGTCAGGCCTCGGTAAAGATGATGACATATTGTGTATGTAGGTGAAAGTAGACAATAGAAAAGCAGCATCTGTAGGATGATGTGATGTAAATACTAGTTTGTCGAGGCTGAACTGCGCAGAAATGATCTGACCATTGTTCCTCTTTGTCACCTCCGTGGTTCCTCTCAGGGCTGAAGGATGTTTACCTCCGTGAAGGCCTTTGAGGGACAGCAGTACTCCACCCTGAAGAGGCAGTGCTTGCAGAGTGGCCTCCTGTTTGAAGACCCCCGGTTCCCTGCCACTGATGATTCGCTCTTTTACCAGGGCAACAGGATCGGACGTGTTGTCTGGAAGAGGCCTCGGGTAAGTTGCTTTGTGGTCTTTTTTATCTGTTTTTCTCCATCTGTCCTCATCTGTTTGTTCATCTCCCCCGTCCCCCGTCCCGTCCCTCCAATTACCAATAAAACTACCAGGGGAACACTGACGTTTCTCCATGTTCTCCCCTTCCTGCTCCCTTGGACAATGGTGGGGAAACACTGATATATCTAAGATTACTCTCCAAGCGTTTTCCATCGTCACCTAACCTTAATGAGTGCAAATGCTTCAGATCTATAGGTTTTACTTGCAGAAATTGTTTTATGTTTGGAGACGGCCCCAACAGACATGCACAGGTCATCTCTGTTGATGCTGTCTCTGGTTCAGGAGTGGCTTAATGCAAGCAATGAGACAGTTGTAGTCCATGTCCAGGATGCATCTGTGTGTAGGGGCTCCTGAAGCTCTGACTCCAGCTGCAGTCCACACCTTTTGAATCTCCCCCAAAATGTTGAATTGGCTTTGTTTCACAATCTTCTCAAAGCTGTGGCTATCACTTTTTCCTTCCACTAAACTTTCCATCAGTATTCTTGAATAAAACACTTTGAACAGCCATATTGTGGCCATCTACCAGTCTCTTGACATCAGTCTCAAGAATGTTTGTTTCTTTTCACTTTTAGCTGTGAAATGTTTAAGGGCTTTCTTGCATTTTGAGCCCTCACAGCACCTTAGTGAGATCATGATCTAGGCTTTAACTCGACTTTAGACATGACTTGGACTTGTTCCTCGAATACGTGAGATTTGGACTTGAAGGAATGGCTCTGACTTGACATTTCTGATTGTAAACACGTGTACTTTCATATTAACAGTTGCTAGAACCTGCTGTAGACTGTGATGAAATGTTGAGGTATTCGGAGACTTCTTTTAACATCTTCCAGTCTGCTCTGGGAGTAAACTTGCATGGTTCCCCAAAGCTGCCCATATTGGAAGTTGTTTTGAATACCCTCCACTGTTGACTATTTTCCATAAAAATAAAATGGCTCATTTCAAATAATTTATTTTGTTAGGTTAATTGATCTGTATTAGTGAAATTGATATTAAATATGTTAATATCCTGTATGTTGGAAAAACAAACAGGTAGGCTGTCCTAATTTCCTCTCAAAACTGTATATGTTGGTTTGCTTCTGATGCATCCTCAGGTGGTTGGCTTGCAGGCTTCTGAGGAAAGCAGACAATGATTGTTTTCCTGATTACTTGGGCAAAATAATGAAATCTCAGCTATTTAGCAAGCAATGCTGATCCCAATTGCAGAATAGTTCTTCAGCCAAGTAATAAAAGTCATATTTTTACGCATACAGAGCAGAACCACAAGAAAGAAATTTCACATTTCTTCTTCCTCAAACATGTCATAATCTGACTTACATAATCAGTTTTTTTATTACAAGCTCTAACATCTATTTTAACTTGAGATATGCTGCAATAACGGTTACTTACAGGAAGTTAGCAAGTACTGAGAGTGCTTTACATGCATTTGAGTTACGTGGATGCAGTTCTTTTGGCCGTTGTCTTTTCTGCAGATCATAAATGTTTCTTGGTCTGTTCGTGATTGTAAATGTAAAAGTCCTTTTATTTTAAAACAATGGATGCAAAGTATTCTATCTCCTGTTGGGTAAACTACTCAATGTTGAAAATGACTCTTATGACGCACTCTGTGTTTAAATTAGATTTTTTTTCTTCTGTTGTGGATATGCAAAGATGTTTTCACAGCTATCAAACACCTTCAGTTTCATTTTGGGCCACGTGCAGCAGTATTTACAATGATTTCTATAAAAAAGAATTGTGATGCGTTGATGCATGTCTGAGTCCCGTGATGATGAAACTAACATTACAGAAAGAACAGGTATGGAAGAGATATGCAACCTGCAATAAACGCTGAGGAGTATTTGTGCCTTTTAAAAGCATCAACATGAGTCAGCTATCAGTACTTAAGGTCGCTGCAGGATTGGAGATTAATAACCCTACAGTATGACTAATCATTTTTAATTCCCCACTAACTTCAGCAGTAATCAGTAAATGCTCGACTGCACGTCTCCCTGTACAAGCCGGTGATGTATTGGAGCTGTGGATTATATTAGATGCAGGGCCTCGGGACTCGGCAAGCCGAGTCCCCTGCCGCTGTTATCCTCCTCGCACAGCAGGCTGTGGTTCTGGATGGTGTAACCTCCTTCTGCCAACGTGCATCGCCATGGAAACTGGGTCACACAGATTACATGTTTTGGTCTGTGCTGATGTCAGTCATGCAGACGTAAAACTGGAAGAAGGGAGAGCATCCTTTTCATTTTACCCGGGAGATGATTTTTGTTGTCACCTACTATTTTTTATTTTTTTTTTGTGTCTGGAAGCAAGAAGCAAGTTGATGTGGCGGTCCAGAGTTTATGATTTTACATAAAAATCAACATTAACGGGGCACAGCGGTGCCCTGGAGTTAAGTGCGCAATGCATGTACAGCGGCCGGGGCTCAGGAGTTCGAGCCCCGGCCCGTTGACTTTTACCGCATATCTTTTCTCTCCATCCCATTTCCTGTCAGCTCACTTTAGTTAATTAAAAATAAAGGCCGTTAGTCCCTAAAAAAAATAACATTCATTGTTTTTTAGAGAATAAAAACAGCCTTTATTATTTTCTCAAAGTATGAGTTGATGATTATTTTCATCTTACATAACATACTTTGGAAAATATTGATTCATTACTCACAAAGTGCTTTATTTTAAGGATGCACTTCCCTGAATTTGGATGATTATGGCTTCCATCTAATGAAAACACACAATTCAGTTTCTCAGAAAAAATGGATTATCACAGATGACCAATAAAAAGGGCCTTTTCATAAAGAAACATGATGATGTGGTCCACTCACTCATGGAGAAAACTGATGACTTGACAGTTTTCCAGCAGACAATCATGACACCCTCCTCAAGGATGGAAAGTAACAAAAGGTCTGTGCTTAAGATGCTGGCGCCATGTATCCAAGCATATCAGTGGAAAATTGAGTTGAAGGAAAAACTGTGGACCAGTAGGATCCCATAAAATATCGTGCATGCATGCATGCCTGGTTTCTGTTAATTAATTTATTACAGGTTTGCCTCCCTTGATCTTTTACTCACCAGGTTCTTTTGTTTTTTTGAGAGTCTGTGTTTTAAGAGTTCAGAGTTAATGATAAACAGCCACAATATTTAAGCCTGAATGTAATATTAGTAACATAAATAGTTTGTTGTAGGAGTTGGCAATCGGTATATTATAGCTTTGCTAATTTTAAAACAGTGTCATAACTGTCCTGCAAAGAATTTAAATCGAACATTTATGTACATAAAAATAAATTATTTTCCAATGATTTTACTGAATTCGTTTTGTTTGTTTTGCCAATATTTTAACCATATACAACATGTTTGATTGTTTAAATAGTTTTTGGTGACACAAAATAATGTTTTACTGCATAAATAAAACCCTTCCCTGGCATATTTTCACATTTGAATGACGTAATCACATGTGTTTAGTTTAGTGACAAGGTTAAAGCATACACTCTCTTTGTCACCACATGGAAAAGCTGCCTTTTTATTTTTTCCAACCCAAATCTGTTGGCACATGTACAGAAGATTCTTTCTCCACATCATCTGTCGTTTTATCCATGCCTCCGTCTGGCCAAAGACAGCAGACATTTTTGCGTCCCAGTTAACACCTGAATTTCAAACGTGCTAAATTAACACGTTAAAATTGTGCCCGCAAACTTTCAGGTTTGGAAAATCACATTGCAGGTGGTAACGGATTACATTTGCATATCCTACGCCCATACATTTGTGCATTTGGGTCATTATCATTTTTGCATATTCATGAAGGCAGACACGCTAAAAAGTTTGCGCCCACAGTTCTGCCGATTTTGCACAGGCAATCCGATTACCACGTCGTTTGTAGATCAGCTTTGTGGATACAAACAGGTGTGCGTGCGGTTTAGTACAAACAAACCTTTTGAATATCAGGCCCATAGTGTTTACTGCATTGTTTCCACCCTACTAAACTGTTTGGCACGTAAGCAATGGTACCACAAGGAAGGAATTGCCTTTCACACTTCCTTTCAGATCTATCTTTAGACATATATCGATCTTTCTGTGTATCTGTCAGGTGACTGGTTAATAGGTACAGATGTATCATAAGAGCTTGTGTATTCAAGTCACCTGCACATGGGAAAATGGTTTGTCAAAGTGGCCTCAGGAAGCTATTTTCTATAGAATAACTGCTACCTCGAGGTCCGGACTCTATGCTTATGAAGAAAATGCTCATAAGAGTTTTAAACACCCAATTCTTTTCAGCTTCTTATAGCAACCAGGTGTGCTGCATTGCTAAATATTCATTGCTCCTTCTTGTGTTTCTATTTGCTAACTTACAGTGTTTCTGCTTTCATCTGGGTGAAGATCTTTATGCAAATGTGGTTCTTTTTGAAGGTTAAAACCATCTGAAATGAGACTAACCTTGACGGACTGTCTTGGTTTTCAGGAAGGATCACAGACACGTCCTAGTCTAATTCCTAGACACTGAAACAGCATTATAACCCTGTAAAATATCATAATTTGTGTTCATTAACTTACCAATACCAAAGCAGTGAAAACATTAACAGATCCTGAATTGTTCTTCTCTTCTTCCCACCAGGCACTAAAAGCTCATTCTCCATGCATTATATTATTCAGTAGGGAATGCATGATAATGAAGTTAGACATTAAACTACTTAAGGGAAAAGCTCCTATGAGGGACTCAAATGCTCAGAACCATCAAAATTTAATGAAGGTTTGGAGAAAAGCTTGTTTTAAATACTGCACACCTACCTCCAGACTTAGCCCAAAGTGCGTTTCCATTCAGGCTGGACATTCAAGTCTTCAAGAGTTATGTAACCCCAGAAACAGTGGGGTCACATAACTCAGATAATATACTGTGTAGAGAAAAGTGTAAGAATTATGATTATTGATTAATTTATATTTATCAAAAATCATAATTAAGGAAAATTATTTCTTAACCAAAAATCATAACTTACAAATAGAAATCAGAGATGTCGTCAGGTGTTGTGATTATGGGCTCAAAGTTCTTAATAATTACAATTAGCTATTCATCATGAATAATTTATAAATTATTAACCAAAACCACAAAATGTCACTGTTTATTCAACTGCTCCACCGAAGGTGGGGAACTTTGACCTTGTTTTGACAGATAAACTCTTGCACGAAATAAACACAAACGCTTCTCTTAATTATATATATGAAGATTTATTGAAGCCAAATAAATCTGATATACCATTATTCTGGTCCAAAAACCTAAAAATAATAATAAAAGAAAAATACATGAGCATTTAGTGTCTATCAAGATCAAACCAGCAGTTCTATGGACAAAATGTGTAATTTGGGTTAAATGGAAAGAGAAATCCTCCTGGTGCTGATGTCTCGATTGCAGCGATCAGCTGATAAAACGGTGGAGCCACGCTCCTTTAGCCACTAACTGCCGATTGCCCCAAATCTCGTCATAAACTCTGAGACAGGAACTCAGTGGAAAAACTCCAGTAATAAAACCGGAACAAAGGAGTGATCAGGCGAGGCCCAGACCGTAGTTGCTTTGAATGAAAAACTTTGGTCCTGACCTTCCCTCCATCCAGGACTTATACAGGTCTAGGGTCAGGAAAAGAGCTGCTAAAATCTCTGCAGACCCCACACACCCTGCACATAAACTGTTCAGAGCTTTACCTTCAGGCCGCCGCTACAGAGCACTGTTTACTAAAACCAGGCTTTCTGACCTTCTTGTATCAGACAGATTTCCAGCTTTCAAGCTCTTCCGAGAATGGCCGTGTGGAGAAAAAGTTCCCCTGCGAACTTTTGTCTCTCCAGATATGCGCCTCCGTTGCGTCGTCCCATGAGACACGCTGGAAATGGCAGCGAAACTTTATTTTCCGTGGATTTTATAATTCCGGGTGACGTCAGATCTGCGATGTCTGTTTAGCTCGCATGTCCAACAGTGCAACCAAAATGGATGACTCCAACAAAAGCATTAAGTTGTGTTTTTTAATAAAACATAGTATCTGTTCATCCTGCATGCCTTTAAAAAAAATCACACTATGGCTTTTAGGCAAATTTCACACTCACTTTCGGTTTCCTTTTAAATCTTTAAAAAATCTCCAAATTTATATAATCCTAATTCTTGATAGATGTTCGTTAAGTTGTTTTATTGAATCCGAAAACTTGCAAGAAAAATTCTGTAAGTAGTACCAATTTTTTTAGATCATTTACACAAAAAAACACCTAACTAGGATGTACCAGTCTGCTTTTCTGTCCCTGATGCCAATCCGAGTCATTTAATAATAGGCCAAATACCCTGTCCCAGTCTGATACTTTGTTAAAGTTGTTAAAAACGTAGTAATGCTTAAAAACCCGACAGCTTAACAGTGTAGTAAAATATCACTAGATTTTCTCAGCATTAAACAAACTCCCTTCCCAGTGGCGTTCAGGATGTTGCAGTCTCTCTTATTTGTGTGTCTTGACAGCTACAGATACTTTGTCCCAACGGGAGTTTTTGCAGGTCAGCCTCAATATTCTGCTTCAACATGGGTCAACGGGGTTAAGAAAACTAAAGCTCTACAACATGTCATTTAAAATGATTATTATGTGGTCATTTGATTCTATTGATAAACAATGCTGTGAAAAAGTATTGGCCTGGTAACAGATTTCTTCTGTTTTTGTTTGTCACATTTCAGTGTTTCAGATCATCAGTGGTGATATCAGACAAATAAGTGAGTGAACGAGCGAGTATATGTGTAGAAAGAGGTGTGTTTGTGCTGAGTGGGTGTGTGTGTGAGTGTGTGTTTGACACCTGGAAGTGTACATTTGTAAGTGTGGCAAGAACTGGAGAAGGCCAGCAATCCACAGCACCTAAGAGCAACAAAGGGCAGATAGACCCGGCTCCGGAAGGCGGCAGCAGTACCAGGCAGCCAGACATAAAGCATCACCTCAGGTCAGCCATGCACCCTGCACAGTTGTAGGTTGTCAGCAAAGAACAGGAGCAGCAGCCCACAGACCAGGGAGGCACAGACTGACACGCAGGGCACCGAGCCCCACTCGACCCTGCCACGCAGGCCAAGCCCGGGAACCTGCAAATCCACCTCTGTATATCCCAAAAAAAGAGAAATCAAATAAAAAAATTTTGGTGGCCTAGTCAAAGTCTTGACTCAAATACAATTGCGGTGCTGTGGCATGACCTGATACCTGCTTTTACATCCTGCCCAGCGCTTTTGGTTTGCTTTTTGAACTGTTTTTTTACACAGTCAAAAACCCTCTGTAACACTGCCTGCCTGATACTAAAGGTCCACGCTGTGGCAGTAGCGCTTACTTATTCTTTGACAGTTTTATAGCCATAAAAAACAATAAATCATTGTGGACTTAAATTTTGGTCCTAAGAGGGTAACAGGTTGTACCACTCAAAACTGTCCAGTGTGGCTGAACTAAAACAATTCAGCAAAGAAGAGTGGGCCAAAGCCATCCAGACTCATTGCCAATTATCACAAATATTTTATAGACTTTTAAGGTTGTTGCAGCCGTCAGGTGGATCACCCAGTTATTAGATTTAGGGTGCAATTGCTTTTTCACATTGGGCCAGGTTGGTTTGGATAGCTTTTTCCTTCAATGAATAAAATAATTTGAAAGTAGATTTGTTTTTTGTTTAGTCAGGTTACCTTTGTCTGATATTAAATGTATTTGTTCTGATTTGAAGTCGAACACAATCAAAAACAAAAGAAATCTATGAGGGTGCAAAGACTTTCTCACAGCACTAAATGACTGGAAATATAAAGCTATAATCTGCAGTAAACTCACACCTTGACTTTGCTGACAGAAGTTACCACTTTGCTGAATTGTTAAACTGAGGTTAGTATGTCTGCTGAGTTTTCATCTGACCTGTTGATAATTTGGTTCATTAAATATCTGCATATGGTTGTAGACAAAGTTTTTTATCTGCTGCAGGAATGTATCACTTTGTTTTTAAACTAGTAAAATGTAATGATTTCTGTCTGAACTGCACTAAACTCTTGCAGAGTTGGTCAGATGACGATACAGACAGGCAGGGAGCCGCTGCAACGTCTTTATCTTTCTCACTCTGAGTTTTATGCTACAGAGTGAAAAAGGCTGGGATTCTAAGTGGAAAATCCAGATTTGATCAACAAAAAAATGTTTACCAACTGTATTACAATTCTGCAACCCAGGGTCAAAACGACGGTGATTGTTAACAACTGGTTCAGAGTGTAGCTGACGTAATCACAAACAGTGTATTTCCAACCTCAAACACTTGGAGCTGATCGCAGTTTGTCAAAAAAATCACTGGAGACATGCAACCATGACAGCAGTTATAATGAAGCTGTAATGACAGAACAGGCTTTTCCATTAATTGATGAGAAGAGGATAAATATCCTTTAACATTCCATATTCAGTTGCTTAGTGTCTTTTATGAACAGCTTCTTTTAATCATCATTTCCCCCTGGGCTCAGCTGATGAATGGCGACATCAAGGCTTTGAAACTTGTTAGAAAGTCTTTAGAGGCAGGATGTTTGACGAGGCTGCGCTCAGTATTCACATTACTTCAGTGTCTACAGGGCTGGGCACTGATCGATACCCTATTATTCTTCCACCTGCGCCAGACTGTGGATGGCAAGCCACCATAGGGAGCCCTCACTGCTGCTCAGTCTCTGAGAATCGATGCTGCTGCGTACAGGGAGAAGAAATGTGCCTTGATAACCTGACTCAGACCCGCTCGACTGGACAGCAGCCAAACGTCACTCCTTTTACTCATGGCAGCTCCGAAGTACAGGAGCTTTACTGAATGCAAAGTGAGACAAGGGGGTCAGTAGAGACTTGAGGCCTTTAGGGAGCACTGCAATGGCCTCTGCTTCTGATTAAAAGTTTGCTTTTGCAGCATTCAGCTTTGTAGAGTCAGCAAATGACTGACCTTGGTCCTGTGTGAGTTTGGGAAAATGTTGTGCCGGCCCTTTGTGTGTACACACATGACATTACACATCGATGCAACTTTTCATATTTAGGGTCAAAGCTGCAAGGTGGGTTTAAGGCCCATGAACCAACATAAGATGTATTAAAAATCCAGAATATTTCTGTTTGTCTGTTGTCCTACATTTTCCAGGTGGTGTTTGTGTTGCAGTTTATTTCAAAAGAATAGGTGGATTGTTCCACGAAGTGAAAGACAGACACTTCAAATAAAGCATTTCATTACCTCTTTGCAAGCTTGTGAAAAGGTTGCTCTCCTTGCTGTGATCAGTACTCCAGAACATAGTTTTGTAGAATACAGGACAATAATGGGCTCTACTTGGCTAGTGGAAAGCTCCCAGTTAGCTCCCAGTGCTGCTGCAATGATGATGCAGAGTTCTTCTGTTAAAGTGCCTGTGACACGCTTTTCCCACAAATGCAGAAACTAAAAGAAAATATCTTAATATTGAAGAAAATGGAGCAGTAATAAACATGATCTCAGAATTAAGGACATGATAAAAGACAATTGTGACACAAAATAAGCATATTTCGATGCTAAATCAAGTCCAAAGTCGCCCGCAAATGACGTCAAAGGGGGAGTCTCCGGTCATTCATTGGGTGAGCGTAAATGACAAACGGTTCAGGGAGAAGCCAAGTTGCGTTAAAAGCAGCATTAATATGGTGAAACGGTGCATTGCTGGTGGTGGCAGCAATACTGCGACAGCATTTAGTCTGAAGTGAAGAGGATCAGAGTTGCCTGGATCAGAGCTGGAAAACTGAGGAGGGGCTGGTCCCAGCAAGCACAGCCAGTTGTGATCGGAGGACTACTCAGCAAACTGCTTCGAACAAGAAACCTCTGAATTCACAAGAGAAATGATGTCTGACAGATTTATTTAAATAAATGTTTCTCTAAAGATTCTAATATAAAGTTTAAAAAAAATGACACCAGGTAGTGTCTTCAGATCTTCAATCACGCCTTCTGTCTGCTGCTGCTGCTCACTTTGTCTCTGATTGTTTCACTCAGGGTTGTATTTACGGTAACCCTGGATTTCTACTGTATCTTCTCCAGTCCGGTCCGGCTGCGTAGCCCAGAGGAGCTCCAAGAACCATATGCAGATTGAGCAATAAAAGCCAGTGTTAAATGGGGGAGCAAGTCCAAAACAACTCATTCTGTAGAAGTTAAACTGCTGCTGTCTGTGTTGTCAGCCATTGTAGCAGACGTCAGTTTACATGCCGGGGTTCGCCTTCTACGACATAAAAGAGCACAAAGGAGTAATCTGGAAGTGCCTTTTTAGTGAAATTTATGAGCATATACAGGGGTTGGACAATGAAACTGAAACACCTGTCATTTTAGTGTGGGAGGTTTCATGGCTAAATTGGACCAGCCTGGTAGCCAGTCTTCATTGATTGCACATTGCACCAGTAAGAGCAGAGTGTGAAGGTTCAATTAGCAGGGTAAGAGCACAGTTTTGCTCAAAATATTGAAATGCACACAACATTATGGGTGACATACCAGAGTTCAAAAGAGGACAAATTGTTGGTGCACGTCTTGCTGGCGCATCTGTGACCAAGACAGCAAGTCTTTGTGATGTATCAAGAGCCACGGTATCCAGGGTAATGTCAGCATACCACCAAGAAGGACGAACCACATCCAACAGGATTAACTGTGGACGCAAGAGGAAGCTGTCTGAAAGGGATGTTCGGGTGCTAACCCGGATTGTATACAAAAAACATAAAACCACGGCTGCCCAAATCACGGCAGAATTAAATTTTCACCTCAACTCTCCTGTTTCCACCAGAACTGTCCGTCAGGAGCTCCACAGGGTCAATATACACGGCCGGGCTGCTATAGCCAAACCTTTGGTCAATCATGCCAATGCCAAACGTTGGTTTCAATGGTGCAAGGAGCGCAAATCTTGGGTTGCGGAAAATGTGAAACATGTATTGTTCTCTGCTGAGTCCACCTTTACTGTTTTCCCCACATCTGGGAGAGTTATGGTGTGGAGAAGCCCCAAAGAAGCGTACCACCAAGACTGTTGCATGCCCAGAGTGAAGCATGGGGGTGGATCAGTGATGGTTTGGGCTGCCATATCATGGCATTCCCTTGGCCCAATACTTGTGCTAGATGGGCGCGTCACTGCCAAGGACTACCGAACCATTCTTGAGGACCATGTGCATCCAATGGTTCAAACATTGTATCCTGAAGGCGGTGCCGTGTATCAGGATGACAATGCACCAATACACACAGCAAGACTGGTGAAAGATTGGTTTGATGAACATGAAAGGGAAGTTGAACATCTCCCATGGCCTGCACAGTCACCAGATCTAAATATTATTGAGCCACTTTGGGGTGTTTTGGAGGAGCGAGTCAAGAAACGTTTTCCTCCACCAGTATCACATAGTGACCTGGCCACTATCCTGCATGAAGAATGGCTTAAAATCCCTCTGACCACTGAGCAGGACTTGTATATGTCATTCCCAAGATGAATTGACGCTGTATTGGCCGCAAAAGGAGGCCCTACACCATACTAATAAATTATTGTGGTCTAAAACCAGGTGTTTCAGTTTCATTGTCCAACCCCTGTATCTCAACAACTTCATTTCAGTGGCATGAATTTCTTTTGAAATAGTTTATTTGTTTTGTTTCCTTTCCATAAATGTAATTTGATTTATCATGAAAATTTGTTGTCACAGGCACTTTAAATCCACTTACGAATAGAAACCGTAAATGTGTGTTTTTGATTTCACTTTCACTCTAATTTACATATTTAACAAACACCTTACCTATTAGGTAAATTAGTAGATAAATGAATAAAACAATGAATGCATAAGTAAATATATAAATAAATAAGGATGTTGATTAGTGAGTGAATGTATGAAAAAATAAAAACAAATAACAAAGGTTGGTAAATTAATAAATACATTTTGCTCAGTTGGGGTTCAATGTCAGGCTATTTCACTCAGAGCATTCATTCTGTGTGTTTTGTGTCTATCTGTTAAAACGTGTCTTTCTTTAAACAAGAGCGAAAAACTGTGTGAAATCTGAGAGGCCACTGGTGGCTCACTTCCTGTAGTAGCTAATCATCCCACACACTATCCCAGGAACCACAGGGAATCGGTTTGTGTGTGGTTCAGTGGGTTCTCCGTGTGTGTGGGTAGGTGTAAGAGTCCAGCAGCTTATTGAGTGCGTTTTCAGGGCTCTCAGTCTCAGCATATTGTGGCTGAAGCAGCAGGAAATGTGGTTTCACAAATATAAAGCTGAGCTCCCACTCCTGTGTAAAAGGTGGTGAGATAGGACGGTGCATGAGGACAGATGGTCTGTCTCTGGTTGATCAACTGGCCTCCATTATCTTTTTATATGTTTTTATATGATTGTTGTTTTGGATCAAACACATGTTTGATCACAAACCATTCTAAAGGTCTCACTCCCACCCCTTTGAGCAGAACAGTCTTTTATTTTTGTGAGATCTTTCTATTTTATGTTAATTAAAATCATTTGATTCATCTTACTTCTTTCCAATTTTCTTTGATATTTACAGATTTTATAAGAATCATAATTATTAGTCTTGGAAATCATGTATTTCAGTATTAATTTTAATATAAAATAATTCAGGCTACTACTGTGGCTTATTAAATACACCTTCACATCTGATTGGTTAAGCAGTTCAGCTGCTTAACCAACCGTTTTGTCTAAATCATTGTCCCGCCCTCTTAGGCTCAAAGATAAAATAATATACAAATATGCTGCCAAACAGAAATATGAAATAATACAATTATAAAATCAATACATTTGCTTTAACCTCATAATAAAATCACATTTTAGTGAATTATTCTTTAAATTTAGTTATTTAATTTGGTATTTCTTTATTATTAGCAAATGCATGCATTTATGTATTTAATGTATGTCTTTCCAGATTTGTTTATATTATCACTCATGTTAATAATTATCCAACAGTTTATTGATGTATTGAATTATGCTACTTTGGGACATCTGTATTAATCAGCTAATGTTTGTACATTTTTGAAACATTTTTACAGATTTGTGATAAAATGGATCCAGAAATAGTTTGAAAACTTTCAGGGTTGACCTGTTAGAGGAGCACTTTCCATGAGTAGATTGAGCAGTTCATTTATTGCTCTCTGTCCGTGTTTAGGAGCTGTGTGAGGACCCTCACCTGTTTGTAGACGGCATCAGTGCACATGACCTCCATCAGGGGCAGCTGGGAAACTGCTGGTTCGTTGCAGCTTGTTCCAGCCTGGCATCCAGAGAGTCTCTGTGGCAAAAAGTAAGTGTCTCCGCATCTGGACTGCAGGTTTTTACTGTTTCCTCCTCGTGTTTGTGTGCAAGGTTGCAGCGTTTTGTGTGTCTAAAAATGATGTGCTGAAAAATGAATGCAAATAATTTCTTAATGCTTTGCTGCCAGGAGCATGACACTCTATCCTTTAAAGTGGTCTCCATCAACAGTTTTTCCGTGTTTACTGAAAACATTTCAAAGTTCTTCTTTGGACTTTTTTGTCCTGCCTAAACCTGTTTTTCTGTCCAGTTCTTGTGCTTGACTATGACCGCATGTTTTTAACTGTGCGACTTTCCAAATGAGCAAACCGAACAAGTGAAGGACAAAAAAAGGGTCTGGTCTAAAAAAACTACCTGCAGTAGATGAACAGTAGACCTGAAAGTTGTATCTTTGAAAAACATCATTTAAAGACCAGACAAATTACCTGAAAGATGAATCATCCAAAAATTCAGCTTCTTGTTGGAGCTAAAATCCTATTTTCTGTCTGTTAAACTGTTTGTTTGGGTATATTTCATAACACATCTGTTTTTATCAAGCTGCTGGTGATAAAATGTTTATAATGAGTTCTTTGCTAAAATGTAATCTGTCAACACAACACCGGTTCATCCCTTGAATTTAGAAGCTTTTTTGTACCTGATTGATGATGGAGTAAACAAACTCAATTTCTCAGTGAATGGCCAGGTACTGGAGTAAAACTGAGGGTAAAATCTGCCAAAGTCCATCAAAAAGCCTGAAGAATTGTTCATCACCATTTCCAAAGGTTATCAGAAAGTCTGGCTGCTTGGATGCAAAGTATATAAAAAAATTACAAGATATAATCTCTTTCTTTTAGTGACAAAAACATTGATGAAAAACATTTCTTAGGATCTACAATACATGAACTCAATACATCCTATAATGAATGTTTGTACCCATTAGTAACCATTATTTTAGGACGTGCAGATCAGAGCATTAAAGTACCTCAATGGTTTCAGAGTGAACCCTAATGTGGAGTCTCTGAGGACAAACTGAAAGCTCTCAGGCTAAATGGTCATCAGATAAATGTGGTTTTTATCAGGGTGTAACCTGCAGAAGAGTGCTTACACTGCTCTGACTAGCAGCCATCACAAATGGATGTATGAATGTCAGAAAAGTGAAGATGGATAAATAAACCCTGTGAAGCTTTGATGTGGATGCAGACAGATGTTCAGTCCATCACTGGTCCCGTCTCATCTTTGAGCCGATTTCAATCTTACTGTGAAGAAGCCCAAAGCTTGACGAGGAAATTGTGTTAGATCCATACCTTGTTTCTTCTTCCCATCAGCGCTCTGACAAATTGTCATTTGACTTCTAACTGGTTCTCGCCCTCCAAAAAGATGTTGAAACTGTCGACTGAAACCGGAATGAACCCAGCAGCTTCATCGCTGGGGAAAACAGTTTCTCCTTCTCATTTTCAAACCCAAAACCCACTCTGGTGAATCCTGTTCATATAACTGTTGACAGCAATGCTCTGCAGCTCTACTAACTGCTGTTAACATGGACTACACACTAGAACATGCTAAAGGCCGAAATGCTTGAGTATGATCAACATGGCAGGTAAACAGAGAAGACTGTTAGCACGGAGACGGACCGGTTCACATGTTAGGGCTTTGTTCTTTCAGTAATGTAGTAGTAATAATTATAACTATTATTACGTAATGCACATGATATTATTATTATTACTGCTACTACTACTACCACTCTTATGATAACTGTAATTATTGTTACTGTTATTATTGTTTAATCATTAAACATATTGACAACACAAATAGAACTTAAATTGGAGCCACAGAAAACAACGTCATGTAGGACAAAAGTGGCCTACAAGTTTGCACTAGGCTGTTTGAGTAATTTCATTTCTAATAATATTTTCTTTAATACCAGACATTATGAATTGGCCACTTTACATAATTTGATGTTCCGTCATAGCATCAGTGTATGAACCTCATGACCGCCACAAATATAACTTCATTTTCTTTTTCCTCTTGCAGTTTGTTTTGATAGATTTCGTTTGTGTCACTTGTTTAAAATGTCCTCCTTCCTGGCAAAATGCAGACAAATTCCAGAGAGCCTGAACTTTCTTGCAGGTCGTCACTGCCCCGGCTTATCAGTGAGCAGTGAGGTGTGGGGTGAACTGGTCGTTGTTTGCATTAATAACAGCTTCTGATTACAGTACAGATGTTGGACAAGGTCACCCTCATTCAGTCAGGGAACTGCTAGTTAAAATGTAGTGTAGAGAAATAAAAATGTTCACCCTGCTCATTACTGAACGAGATTCTTAAATAACCCCTGCAACACCTCATTTCTGCTCACCTTACTTAAATGTCAAATAGTGACAAATGAAATCAGGATGCATCTTAAAACCATTTAAATTGTGATATTATTATGAGGAACAAAATATTCTAATAATAAAAATAATGTTAATAGGTATTTCTATCTAAGAAGAGAGAAAGTAAAGAAGGATAATCGACAGCAATCACAATGTTTTCTTTTTCACATTTGTGGATAATTGAACATTTGAATCTGTATTAGATTAATAAAACCTTCAAAGTTGACAAATAATCCTCACTAAATCTTCCTTCTTTTTAGGAACATCCTCCTGGTCACCAGGAGCTTATTCCTGCCCACCGCTGAGTGGTTGAGCCATAACCTACATATACTTCTGTTTGGTCAAGGGGTGACGAGCAAGATTGAGCAGAAGGATGCATAACAATGAGGAGACGGATCTATAATCCATATTCATGGGTTCAGAGGCTGCAGGCAGGATGGTTTTAATTAGGACTCTTGAGAGTGCGCTGACATTTTTTTTGGTGAAACCAGATTCAGCCTCTTGATGCTTCAGGTGTCAACTTTTTTAGAACTGTTTGTTGACAAGAAACAAGTTTAGATTCATCTGATCTGTGAGTTGTTTTCTCTCACATGTTTTCAGACGCTTCTCATTCACAGTTCCCGTGCAATGCCTGAGGCGGTTTGCAGAAGGGAGTGAGAGCCTTAGGGAGGAAGAGAGCCACCAATCCTTCTCTTGTTTATCAGGGTCAATGAGGCAGCACGACCTGTTTGCTCATCTGCTGGGAAATACTTGTAAACAAGCGCACATTGTCTCTGTGTGTTGCCTCATGTGGGACTGGACTCAGGCACAGCCTTCAGGGCTGAATGTTTGTCAGACAGACAGAAAGCAAGACAACATTTTGGTTCAGCACTTAAACCGAAGCAATGACAAATAAAATCAGGATGCATCTTAAATTTAACTTAACTGTATTTATTCCCAGGGTGCAGAGATAGAAAGTAAACAATAGAATTGGTTGCAGTTGTTGAGTTCTTTAAAGAAGCAGCTGACAAGCTTCTGACTGAATTGATCATACAAGAAACATGACGCTACCTAAAAACAACAGCTTCTCCAGGTAAAGCGCACTGAGTTTATTTTACGGTGGGTTTCGTTCGTCCCATGTCTTAAGTGTCCACCATGAAGGTGATTGAGCAGTCGATAGACTCGGGGCTGCAGCCTTCTGCAAACGCAAACAGGAAGTACATCACTTTCCTCACCTTCGCCAGCTCTGCTATTCTCTCACCAAGTTCGGCCACATCAGCTTCATAGCACTGAGCGGACACATCCGGGGCTTCACCGGCCACTCTCCAGAACTCCCCAACGGGCTCCAGCAGCTGGCGGGTCATCAGGTTAGTGAGATCTGGCGTCCAGAGCTGTGAGGTGGCAGTGATGGTGAGGCGCCCCGGCTGCGCCAGCCTCACCGTCCAGTGGGAGAAGCGGAGGGACTGTTTGGAGAAGTCCAGCCGGTACACGGCCTCATTGGGCCGCAGCAGGCGCTCACCCTCCTGCCTCTTCTGGCTGCGCTGCTGCAGGGACTGAACCCGCAGGCGCATCACCTCCGTTAGCTGGTTGTCCAGCCGGAAAGGCAGCTCAGTCTTTGCAGACATGCTCCAACAGTGCTGAGAGGTGGATACCAACTGCAGGCTGGATTAAAATCAACAGCCGTGTCAAATCTGAGTGTCTTTACTTTTTCTCTGTCCACTAGCTCTTAATCTCTGTCTCTTTCTGCTGACTGGAACAGTTTGTATGACTTCATGCCTAATTAATGCCGCATTAAAGAACAGTGGGTGGGTCTTGCACAGAGGTACAGAGGAGCCAGGAGAAAACAAGATCTAATTACATTTAAAAGCAGAGTTCAGCATCGGCCCAAAGGGAGTTGTACTCAGAACTGTTTGTCACACATTTGTTTTTGATTGTGTTTGCTTGGTTACAGATCCTTGACTGCACCACATCTTGAACATAAAGTTCCAGCAGGATCACAGGAACCATCTTTTTACTTTACAGATATTTAACATGAATAAGGCAGTCTGTGTTTGTTGATGTTGGAAAAATGGAAAATCAATGAGGGAAAGATCCCTTTAGTTCTTTCCTCTTGTTTCTGCATCACAACAGATGACGCTAAGCCAGATAAAGGTTTCCCCACCATCAGTGCAGAGACAGAACGTGAGCAATAGAAAACAGAGCGGAGAAAAGATGCCAATTCAAATTATTATAAAATGACTCTGAGGCGTTTCTCTTCTCCTCCCCTGGATCAGACGAGACCGGATTCTCTCCTTCAGCACCGAGTCGCATCCTGCAGAGAGGTTTGACAGGAACTGCTGTTCAGTTAGTACATCTTGACATCTCCAGGAACACCCGCTGGAGGGCTGTCACTTGGTTCACCTTTGGTGTCGCTCACAGCATCGTTTACACCTTCTGTGGCATTTTCATCGTGTTGGAGGCTCCACCACTGTCTGTACTGTGAAAAAGTATTTGCTCCCTTATAGCTTTCCTCTGTTTTTGCTTCTTTGTTCCACCTAAATGTTTCAGATGATCAAACATTAGAAAAAGATAAGCTGAGTAAACAGAAAAGGCTGTTTTCAAATGATGATTTCATTTATTAAGGAAAAAAATCCAAACCAGCCCTATTTGAAATGTATGCCCCCCTTTTAGAGATGGACCTACTGGATCATTGTCTTACTGTACAACTCAAGCGCGTTTCAATATGATGTTCACTGACTGAATGCTCGGCCGTTCTCCTTCAAGATTTTCTGCTAGTTACAGCAAGAAGTCCAGGTCCTAAGGCAGCAATGCAACCCCAGATCACACAACCATCACCGTGTTCGACTGTTGGTGACTTTCTTTTTCTGAAATTCTCTTAATTTTTTGCCATATGGACACCCACCTTCTACAAAATCCACAGAATATTAAATATTAAAAGATATAGGGATTATCTTTGGTGGTAAATCTCAAACAGACATTGTGCTCTTTATTGTCAGCAGTGGTTCTGACCTTTGAACTTGACTTTGGAGGCCCTAGGAGACTGCACAGGCAGTCCAGCTTCACCAGGATTGCCTGAAGGTTTGCTGTGTCTCCGAGCACAGTCTTAAGCATGGAGGAGATTCCAGGAGACAGATGTTCTAGGAGAACTGGACAGGCCCGTCAGAGGTTCTTAACCCATCAGCAGGACCGGCATCTGCTCCTCTATGCAAGAAGGAACAGGATGATTACTACCAGACCCCTACAAGTTATCTCCAGTGGGCCACTGGCATGAACGTCTCTGACCAAACAATTAGAAACAGACTTCATGAGGGTCGGCTGAGGGCCCAACGTTCTCTTGAAGGCCCTGTGCTCACTGCCCGGTACCGTGGAGATCCACTGGCACTTGCCAGAGAACACCAGAATTGGCAGGTTGGCACCGGCACCATGTTCTAGAAAGTATAATTTTTGTTTTTTAAACTAAAATCAACACAATTTAAATTGTGAATTTTCTGACCTGCTCAACAATAAACTAAGCTTGAAATATTTTGATGAAACATAAAGTATTCTGTTTTTGTTTTGTAGGAAAGGGATGTGTCAATCTTTGTAGAACCAAAACTTTCCAGCTTGGAAATTATTTTGGGCTCGATGGGAAAAAAATACAAAACGTACATTCTCAGCATTAAGATCAGGATTTTAATCACTATTTCTTTGAAAACACTTCCTGTATTTAGACCAACCTTAATAAAGTAATTAAAAGCTTATGTGTGTGCACCAAAGTCTGCTTTTGAGTAAAAGTCAGTGGATACATGTGGTCTTATTTACTATGAAATTAAAGAGTGCAAAAAGCAAGGTTATAAAAAGACAAATACTCTGCGTTGTACCTTTGTGTGGGGGAAAAGATTTTGCACCAATGAAAAGTTACCAGTCTTGATCTACATCAACCAGCATGGCTGGCAGGCAAACTTTGTTCCATTTCTGAACTGCAGTTGGGTGCCACACAAAATCAGTCCAGGGGCCGCATATGGCCCTCATGCCACGCGTTGGATACCCGTAGCCACTAGCTAGCTACTTCAGTTTGTAAACTAGGTTACTTTACTAAACATAATCAGTGGGTCTCTGTTAGATTCCACATTTTGCTGACTTTTATACTTCTCAGTTATTCACCCTGAAGTTTACAGGACTAAATCTACGTTGACATGGATGATGTCTGAGTGAAACTTTTCCTCAATCAGTAACAATCAGGTTAGATAATAACAGCATTTAAATATTATTATGTCAAAATGACTCTAGTTTGCCCAATTATTTAGCTAAAACCTATTAAATTTGTTCACCAACATTAAATGCATCAACAGATATGAGGCAACGTGACCTTACTGTCGTTTCCCAACCCATTCTGACATTATTCAGAATCCATCGACAGACAGCTAAATGCTCCGCTCACCTTGTCCTCCACCTTCTCCGTCTCTTGCTCCAGGTCATCCCGGACTGGAAGGAGCAGGAGTGGGATACAGAGAAGCCCGACTCGTATGCGGGGATTTTCCACTTCCGCTTCTGGCGCTTTGGCGAGTGGGTGGACGTTGTGATTGACGACCGGCTGCCGACAGTCGACAACCAGCTCGTCTACTGCCACTCCAATGACAGCAACGAGTTCTGGAGCGCCCTGGTGGAAAAGGCCTACGCCAAGTGAGTATTACCATTAGATACTGTATATAATGTCAGATGAGCAGAGATAACACAAAGCTGTCATAGTTTTACACTTTCACAGCTGCAGGTCCTCAGGCCAGATAAGTGGGAGCATACCTCAGTTATCCTCCTTTCCTGCAGGGTTTATGGCTGCTATGAGGCTTTGGATGGAGGAAACACAGCAGATGCCCTGGTGGATTTTACGGGCGGTGTTTCCGAGCCCGTGGACCTTCTGGAGGGTCAGATGGCAACAGATGAGGTGGCTCGTAACCAGCTTTTTGAAAGAGTACTCAAAGTCCACAACAGAGACGGTCTCATCAGCTGTTCTATCAGAGTGAGCTAAGAACGACGTCCCTCACCCAATGCACATAACCTTATGCCTCATCTGAAATCACAGATCTGGCTTAGTTTGCTTCTATAGAAATATAATATCAGGTATTGTATGAAAGAACCTGCATAAAGACTTTATGCTTCGGGTGTCTTAGAAACTGAAAACTTAAAGTCATCCTCCCTAGAGTTTTCTTGTTGTAACAGGTCAATTTACTTGTTATCTTTGGGGAATAAAACACGTTATCTTGTGGTGACGAGATATTTAGCTCAGTAAATTCTTCACTTTTGACACTACTTGGTTTTAAAATCAGCACATACAGTATCTTCAAATGTGGGCTGAGTACTCTAGCTTCCTTCCACAGGACGTTGACTGGTCTCTAAACTGCCCTTTGGTGTGAATGAGTTTGCATTGTTGTTATGATGTGCAGAGGTTCTGTCCAAGATGTATCCTGGTTCTTACCTATTGAGCACTGAAGATGGGCACCAGGCCCCAGCAGCCCTGCAAGTATTACGCTTGTTTAGAAAGTTGACAAAGAATAAGAAGTTAATAGTGAAGAGACACAATAAAAAAACCAGAAACACCAAGCCAAGTATTTTCTCTCTGCAAAAAGACAACTCTAGGTTAATGGCAGCAATAACTACAGATTGGAGAGTTGTTGGAGAAAACAGCAGAGTGAAGGAAAGTGGTCATTATGTTCTTCAGCAGGCTAACCCTAAAGCAGCATAACTACAGAGATAGTTCAACCTAAGCCACTCTGTAAGTTTTATTTAAAGGGAAATGTTATGCTTGGTCTTAAAAGTACCGGTAGATAGAGTGTCTGCCTCACAGGCAGGAACTGTGAGTTGGTACCACAGGATAGGAGCCTGATACCTGAAAGATCAGCCTCCAGTTCTAAGGTTAGAAGTTCTAGGAACCACCAGTAAGCCTGTAGTTTGAAGCAGTCCTCTGATGGGAACATCGGGATTAATCAGATCTCTGATTTAAGATGGAGTTAGATTATTTAAGGATTCATGCAGTCATGTTGAGTAAATTGGAATATTATTGAAAAGTTCATTTATTTCATTAACCCAATTCACTGAGTAAATAGATTAAAGAATGAAGATTACTTACACACAAACTGATGTTTTTAAGCCTTTATTTCTGTAAAGTATGATGATTTTCTGCTTACAGCCAGTAAAAACACGACATTTAAGATTAAAATATGACATCAGACCGATAAGAAAACATTTTTAATACAGAAATGTGGGCTTAATAGTATGTTTAATGCCTGCTTAAAGGTAGTCAATTTCTAAAGGTACTTTTAATCTGAAAACGAGCCTCATCATATTCCAGTTTATGGAAAATACTGTATATAAGATGAAAAACGCTTACATCTATTCTGGATTTAATTGTTGGTAAAAACTGGAGAAACATGATCTCTCTTAATTGTCAACAGAATTCTTACAGCATTATTTTGAATGAACTGAAGGTTTTTTGGTCTTTCTCTGGGCTTTTCTGATATTATTCTGAAACTTGTTCAAAATGGGATTTAAATGATCTTAAGAAGCGTTGATCCAAAGATTTATATTAATTGCTTGATTATCTGGGGTTTATGTTATGGATATGTATAAGAAGTATCACCAGCATAACACTGGAAATTTATTGATAATTTTAATAAATACATATACAGTATAATTTTATAGATTTGTAAAATAATTGGCCCCAAGCAGTGAACCTTGTGGTAACCCATAACTAACAACGCATTAATGTAAAAAGAATGGTATTGTATAGTTATTATGATTTAATAATATATCATAATTTACTATTATATTTTTCTTATTTAATGTAACATCTAAAAAAATATATTTTTTAATCAATTTCAATTGTTTGGGCAGAAGGTGGTGTATACTTTTTGTGTCAAATAATATGGAAAAAAACAAGTAGTTTTTCAAGTAATCTGATTCATATTCCAACAAAGATGCTTTCCAAATATCTAACCGACCCTTTTAGTCATCAACCCAATGGCTCCCACATTTCACTGAGTAATGAATCATGTCGTCTTCAGCCTGCAGAGGCAGGGGTGTGGATGGTCCTTCTGAAGGTCTGACACACTGTCGGTTGTTTATCTAGGCGACCACAGTGGAGGACATGGAGGCACGGCTGGAATGTGGTTTGGTCAAAGGCCACGCCTATGCCGTGACGGACGTTCGGAAGGTGCGGCTTGGTCACGGACTGCTGGCCTTCTTCAAATCGGAGAAGCTGCAAATGATCCGGATGAGGAACCCCTGGGGAGAGAAGGAGTGGAGCGGCCCGTGGAGCGACAGGTAAATACAGCACTGCCACTTGCAGATCATGAGCCACTGCTGCAGTTACTTTATTTTTAAACCTCCTGAAGCTGTTGTCATTCATCATTTCTGGTGTAACTAAACTGTCTCAGTTAGATGGAGGACAAGCAATGAATTCATCTTTTAACATGTGACCTTGTTGAGGAACGGTTTAAACAATTTCTCTGATTTAATTTCCATAATGCCAAAGTGAACTGTTCCTCTGAGTCTGACTTTGACACACTAATTACTAAGAGGCTGAATGTGAAGAATGAGAAAACCTCAAATGACTGGACAAAGCTCAGCCCATAAATAATGCACACGTTGTAGACAAGAGAACAACACAGTGAGAAATGTCATGTAGACAATGAAAAATGGAAATGCAATCCAGCTAATGGGCCTCCCAGTGAACAACAGGGACTGATTTCAGCACCTCTCAGACGGCTGTTTTCAGAGTTTCTGCTTCACTCCTTCATTTATGGTCCACTGAGGAGCAGATAACACTAATATAAAGGTCTTCCCTTTACAGAAACAAAGCAGGGAGGCAGTAAAGCTGGGTGATAATGGAATATGAATTATCAATGAGGGTGAAAGAAACAGATGTCCTTAAGGAAACGTGAATGATCTCATTCACTGTCACTGAATTATTTATTCAAGGCTTGATAAAACCTGTTGGCATATCAGGAGGCTGGCAGGCTGTTAAGATGTAGCAGTGAATCATAAACAGAGAAAAAGTATCCTGGCAGTAAACACCTAGAATTCCCATGAGCATTGAACGCAGCAGGCATTCATGTTCAGGTTTGATTGATAGAAACTAAAGAAGTTCATTGTGGTTTTTATGCTCATTATTGGTGTTATTGTAGTCATTCACTCATTCATTCATTTTATAGTAGTACCAGTAGTGGCACCAGTAATAATATTGGTAGTAAGAGTTGTATTAGTAGTAGCAGTACTAGAAGTAGTTCCTGCTACTCCTACCTCTAGCAGTTGTAGGGTTAGCAGTAGTAGTAGTGGTACCAGTACTAGTACTGTTAGAGCTAGTAGTAGTAGTAGTACCTGTTACCAGTAGTGGTAGTAGTGGTGGTGGTACCAGTTGTTAGTGGTTTATTTGATCATGTGGGATTGATGTTTGTTTTTATTTTTTGATTTATTTAACAGTAGTTGTTGTAGTAATGGTAACAGTAGTAGTCGCTGTAGTAATAGTAGTAGAAGTATCCAGATAGATTTAGACCCATACAACACTGAACAATAATAATTAATTTTGTAAATCTATAACTGCATATTTGTATTATTTTAACACTTAAAGCTTCAAATATATTTAATTCCTCATTTACTGATTATCTAAAAAACTTCTGTCTATTCTATTGAATTTGAACCTATTTCTTAATGTTTGGAAAAAACAAATATACAGACAGTAAAACTTTTTCACTTGATAAGTAGAGCTAATTTGCATTTATTGCACATTGGATAAGACAGAAATGCTACTTTTTAATTTTATGTTTCATTTAAAGTGAAACTTTGTAAAAGAAGGAATCAAAAGTTTCATAATTAAAAGTCTGAAGTTGCAAATAGACCTAGGGTTACCAGGTGAAACACAAATGCAGATTTGTTCTTGTTGATTTCAGTTCTGAGGAGTGGAACAAGGTGAGCAAGAGTGAGAGAGAGAAGCTGGGTGTCACCGTGCAGGATGACGGCGAGTTCTGGTGAGACCCGTAACTTTTTAATCACTGAATATATCAAACACGTTGTACCAGTATGGTTATCATGGGACAAACTGGGGATCCTGCAACTCTCTGGTGCAAACTATTAGAAAAGTAATATTTTCATTCATACAAAATGTCTGATATTGCTTTAAATTAGCTTGATAACAGACTACAAACACCAGCTATTAAGGTTTACATTTGTTTCTTTGTTTATACTTTGATTTAGCCTTTACAGACTAGTTGTCGCCTGTCTTCCTTGGTTAACATAAAAACTACTTTTGTGGGATCACACACTGCTTTCAGGCATATTTTACTCAAATTTCCTCTGGATCTCCACTCGTGGTCCGGTCTACACCTTTCCTGACAAAGTTTTGTGATTTAAAATGATTCCAGTGATTCAGAAGTTTCACATCTGCATAAATTTCTATAAAAGCTGCATCAAGCTACACTGATCAACCGATCCAAGAGGGAAATCTGAATCAACATGTTTCCTCTGTGAATCCTACTGTTTAGAAGACTTTGATGTTGCTCAGTGTAATTCAGAGATGTATTGACTGCAGGTTTCTTGGCCAAAATTAATTTTTGTGAAGCTCAGCCATGTTAGCTGTGTCTAAGCTATTTCTGTTGGAACTGTATTTTACACCATAAAAATACAGAATGTGCTTTTTTTTCATTTCTGGTTGAACAGAAAATTTCACAATGTTCAAAAACTGCAGCAATAAAAACTGGAAATCTAAACTTCAGCTCTTCAAGTCTTTGGCTGAATAGAAACATTTCTCTAAGCAAAAATAACTGCAGCATCTTTTCTGAAGATCAGACTGTAGCTTGTGAAATTCAACCAAATTAATGTGGATAATCACAGTTATTTCATGACTTAACAAGGGGGACAATTACAGTTAAACCAATTAAGTCACTGCTTCTTATGTTTACTCAGTTTATTTTAGTCTGATATTAAATTGTCTTTGATGATCTCAAACCTTTAGGTTGGGAAGAAAAGCAAAACAGAAGAAAGCTCTTTGTAACATGTAAATGTTCCTCTTTGCTCTGATTTCCTTTCATTTTGAACCTACTTAGGAACTTCCTCTTTTCCTCCAGCTGGTATCCACTCTCTGCGGTCTATCTTTTCCTCTTTGCCTGTCCTTCTGCAGGATGAACTTTGATGACTTCTGCCAGTACTTCACCGACCTGATCCTCTGCCGCCTCATCAACACCTCCTACTTGAGCATCCACAAGACCTGGGAGGAGGAGGTGATGAGGGGCTCCTGGGTGCACCGCCAGGACCCCCTACGCAACCGCTCCGGCGGCTGCATCAATCACAAGGTCACCTTCCTGCAGAACCCTCAGGTTGGTCAGTGTGCTTCTGTTGTTGTTAATAGATGTGTCACCAGTGCTGAAGGGTAATAATGGAGTCATCTTCTTTTTTTTTCACCAGTACGTGTTTGACGTGAAGAAGGTGGAGGATGAAGTGTTGATCTGCTTGCAACAAAAAGAGAAGAGAGCCACACCTAAAGAAGGCAAAGGGGAGAATCTTGCTATAGGCTTCGATATTCACCGGGTAAAAACACAAAAAAAACACCAGTTATTGTTTTTTCAAGGTTGCCAAACTTCTCCAGTAACATCTTCTCATTCTGCAGGTTGAACTAAATCGGAAGTACCGTATGCACACAGCCCAGCAGAAAGTAGCAGGTTCCATCTACATCAACTCGCGCTGCGTCTTCCTCAGGAAGGAGCTCAAGGAAGGTCGATATGTCATCATTCCCACAACCTTTGACCCAGGGCAGCAGGGAGAATTTCTGCTCCGGGTCTTCACCGATGTGCCTTCAGACTGCAAGTAATTATGAGATGAGTTGCCCAAAAGCTTTCTAAAAAGAATGTACAGGTCCTTCTCAAAATATTAGCATATTGTGATAAAGTTAATTATTTTCCATAATGTCATGATGAAAATTTAACATTCATATATTTTAGATTCATTGCACACTAACTGAAATATTTCAGGTCTTTTATTGTCTTAATACGGATGATTTTGGCATACAGCTCATGAAAACCCAAAATTCCCCAGGTCAAGCCACTTTTGAACCAGAAACAGCGGCAGAAGCGCCTGACCTGGGCTACAGAGAAGCAGCACTGGACTGTTGCTCAGTGGTCCAAAGTACTTTTTTCGGATGAAAGCAAATTCTCCATGTCATTCAGAAATCAAGGTACCAGAGTCTGGAGGAAGACTGGGGAGAAGGAAATGCCAAAATGTCAGAAGTCCAGTGTCAAGTACCCACAGTCAGTGATGGTCTGGGGTGCCGTGTCAGCTGCTGGTGTTGGTCCACTGTGTTTTATCAAGGACAGGGTCAATGCAGCTAGCTATCAGGAGATTTTGGAGCACTTCATGCTTCCATCTGCTGAAAAGCTTTATGGAGATGAAGATTTCATTTTTCAGCACGACCTGGCACCTGCTCACAGTGCCAAAACCACTGGTAAATGGTTTACTGACCATGGTATCACTGTGCTCAATTGGCCTGCCAACTCTCCTGACCTGAACCCCATAGAGAATCTGTGGAATATTGTGAAGAGAACGTTGAGAGACTCAAGACCCAACACTCTGGATGAGCGAAAGGCCGCTATCGAAGCATCCTGAGCCTCCATAAGACCTCAGCAGTGCCACAGGCTGATTGCCTCCATGCCACGCCGCATTGAAGCAGTCATTTCTGCAAAAGGATTCCCGACCAAGTATTGAGTGCATAACTGTACATGATTATTTGAAGGTTGACGTTTTTTGTATTAAAAACACTTTTCTTTTATTGGTCGGATGAAATATGCTAATTTTGTAAAAATATTTTAATAATGTTGCATGGAAACACTATTTTCAGATTTGTGAAAATTCTTTGCTAGTCAAGGTAAATATAACCAGAAAATTGGATATACCTGTAAATAATCCTAATCAGAAACATATATACATAAAAACCCACATCAAATCCAGGTAAAGGCTCAAAACGCAGTTTAGATTTTCTTCCTTGCACATTTTATAAACTATCTAAACCATGTAGCCTCGAAATCCCGATTTGTGTGTCCAACAGACATGGGATTTGTGCTTAGTTGAAAGGCAGCAGGAGAAAGTGTCCTTCAGGATGAAATATCTAAACATTTATATATTTATGCTCATACACCTTCTCTCTCTCTGCAGAGAGCTGACTCTGGACGAGCCTCCTCAGACTTGTTGGACCGGGATGTGTGGCTACCCTCAGCTGGTCACTCAGGTTCATGTAGTGAGTGCTGAGGGACTGCAGGGACAGGACACCAACGGAGGTAAGTCCTTTACCCTCGCTGAATAACAGCTTTAGTCTGAGACCTTTGCTTTTTATCTGCATGTTTATGTACTGTAAAAAATAGATCATAGACATTCATTGCTTCATTCAACATACAAAAGAGTTGCACCACAGCGCCTCCTGCAGTCTCTTATACCTTTATTTTACTGATCTCCTCAGTACATCCTGGGCTTAGTATTAGCTTTAACTTGCCTTTTAATTAAAGCCCCATCCATGGTGAAAAGCTGGAGTTTTTTTTAAAGCAGTTATTAAGGTTTATTTGCGCAATTTACCAACAAAAAGTTCTTTACACGAAAAGCAAATCGGTCCAATCTGTTACAAATAGTCCATTCGAAACCAGATCATTCCAGTACCGTCAAACCTAAACATTTTTACAAGAATCCAGGTACATTTAGGCTGAACCCAATTTCACCGTCCTGTCCCTTATTCTTAGCCCTAACTGCTAATGTCTAAGGAGGGCGGGGCATCCCAGTGGTCCTGAAGACAAAGAGGAAGCTGAAAGGTGAAAGGTGACCGTGCATTTTCAGTCACTGGCCCAAAACTGAGTTACCTTTGCACATCAGACAGTCTGATTCTCTTCATGCTGTTAGGTCTTCTCTTTTTATTTTGATTGGCTTTTAACTTGAAGTGTTGGTTTACCGCTGCTGTTATTGTGTGTTTATTTATTTTATTGTTTATTTGTGGTTTTTAGTCTACAGAACCTTTACCAAATGTGTTGTTTTTAAAGTGCTTTAACAAATAAAGTTGGAGTGGGTTGGAAGTAGATGGAGGGTCGGGTGGAACGACTTTCTAGCAGAGAATTTTCAGGGAAACACCTGGAAACGAAGGTCTAAGAGCTGTGCTTGCAACTTCACTCACAACATAAGATATTTTAACGTCAGAATAACTGTAATGTCTAATTTAAAGTGTTTGGATATGTTACATTTGGTATTACTGTTGTTAATAAGCCTACAAAATACCAAAATATCTTTTTTATCAAGTTAAAACACACTCACAGACCATTTTATTATTATTATTGTTAATACCAGGTTAGGCCATATTTGGCCTTCAGAACTGTCATAATTCAAAAACGTTTCAGAAACATTCCTCAGAGATTTTGGTCCATCTTGACTTGACAGCATCACATTGTCGCTGCAGATCTGTTAGCTGCACGTGCATGGTGTGAATCTCCTGTTCCTCCGCATGGTAAAGGTGATGTTTGGATTCATATGTCTTGATGTTCAAGAAACCAGTTTGGGATTATCTGATCTCTGTGACATGGTGCATTATTCAGCTGGATGTAGCCCCCAGTAGATGGGTGCACTGTGGTCATAAAGAGTTGGAGATGGTCAGCAGCAATACATCTGGCAGAATGTGGTGTTTATACCATGTTCAGTTGGTACTAAGGGGTCCAAAGTGTGCCAAGGAAATATCCTCACACCGTTGTATCACAGCCACTAGCCTGAATCTTTGCATTGAGCATCAAACATCTCCAAAAGCACTGCTGTCTCCATTATGTGGAAATAGAAGAATGTTTGGACCACCATGATCTAAATCTGGCCATCCAACTAAAGTGGGTTATTGGAGGAGAAGGACTAGGATACAAAGATACAAAAACAATTTGACAATGGAAAAGCCCTGAGGTTTCAGTTATTTAGAAATGTATGAGTTGGATCACTCGCACAGATTGTGAAATCATGGAAGAAAGGCCTTGGTCAGAGAGGTCACCAAGAACTCAACAATCGCTCAGGCAGAACTCCGGCGTTCTGTTGTGGAGAAAGAAACATCCTAAAGGTCAACCATTGCTAATGCACTCCAACTGTCAGGCCTTTGTGGTGAAGATTTTTCAACCAGGAGAAACAAAATTCTTTGGTCTGATCAATCAAAAATCAAACTTTCTGACCTGTCATGTCTGGAGTAAAACAGCGACTAACTCCATCCATTCTTAAAGAAAAATGACTTAAAATACAATCCCATTTATCCATCAAAGCGTGTGTCCCTAACCTTTATCTGATTTTATTTAACCTCAGAAGAGGGCATCAAATTGCATTTGGTTGGTTGAGTCATTCAAAGACTTAAAAAGTTCTTAGTTTTGTATGGAGTTAAATTTGTCTCAATATTATTCAATCAAACAAAAAACTAATCTCAATCAAAAAAAACTAATCTCAATCAAAAAAATAATATTCAATCAAAAAAAACTAATCTCAATCAAAAAATATTAAGTTGTGATCAAAAGAGAAAAAAGTTATTTGCCAAACATAAACTTTTATTTGATCATGTCAAAAATCTTTGGTTACGAGTCTCGCTTTTTTGGTTTTGACGCTCTCTGTTTTTGGTTGAACTCAACGAATTTTGAGTTCTGGAAACATGAACATCCTGGGCGGGGCCTAAAGACGAACGATGTAAGACGTTTCCCTATTGGTTAGCGCTGACTAAAGCAGCAGACTCTGACCCCCCGCATCTTTGAACTTCTGCTCGAACTGCAGGGCTTGCAGCGTCGCTTCAGTGAGGAGACATCAACTGTACAGAAGAAAACTGCGGTCAAGTGAGCCGAAAGTCAGAAATACGCGGCCCTGCCAGCTGACACCAGCTCTCTCTTAAAGATTAGCGTCACGCATACAAGGTGCTTTACGGTAACGGAGCAGAAAGGATCCGATCCTGGCAACGGTTGAGAAAATAAGAGGAAAACAGAAAAGTAACCTTCAGAACATTTATATTAATTACATTTTTACAACTTTCACATTAATGTTTTATGTAAAAGAATAAATATTTAATATTTTACTGTACAATTTTGGAGAAATATCTTGTCAAAATACCTCAAAATGCTCAACCATTATATACATTTGTCCCACTTTCAGGAATTTATTTCTCCAAAACCATGAGAGGTGACAACACAATCTCTTCAGATTATATTAGAGGGTCATCTACGCTATAACCAGAATTAGTATTTCATAATTTCACTGTAGGTTTCTGGAGAAATACACAACTACCCCAAGTGTAGTATATATAATGCACCTTGTATGCGTGACGCTAATCTTTAAGAGAGAGCTGGTGTCGGCTGGCGTGACCGCGTATTTCTGACTTTCGGCTCACTTGACCGCAGTTTTCTTCTGTACAGTTGATGTCTCCTCATTGAAGCGACGCTGCAAGCCCTGCAGTTGGAGCAGAAGTTCAGAGATGCGGGGATCAGAGTCTGCTGCTTTAGTCAGCGCTAACCAATAGGGAAACGTCTTACATCGTTCGTCTTTAGGCCCCGCCCAGGATGTTCATGTTTCCAGAACTCAAAATTCGTTGAGTTCAACCAAAAACAGAGAGCGTCAAAACCAAAAAAGCGAGACTCGTAAACCAAAGATTTTTGACCTGCGCAAATAAAAGTTTATGTTTTGCAAATAACTTTTTTCTCTTTGTGAGAAAAAACTCTGAAAGTTTTGATCACAACTTAATATTTTTTGATTGAGATTAGTTTTTTTTTTATTGAATATAATTTTTTTTTGATTGAGATTAGTTTTTTGTTTGATTGAATAATATTGAGACAAATTTAACTCCATAGTTTTGATGTATTTAATAACTAGGGGGAAAAAATCAACTTTTTCAGTAGTTGACCTGCCAATCAGGGCGAGCCGATCAAGGGAAAATTGGCCGATTCCATTCTAATTGGTGCATCCCAAGTATATTTTATGCAAGGATGATGTTGTGATTATGAATATAAATATATTATTTAATACTAATACTTTAATATTTTATTAAATAATATTTCGGTCTGTTAAGGGTTGTTCTGTGAATACCAGCCCAGTAAGGCGATGGTATTAGGACAAAATTGAAGGGATGAGCCAAGCTCTGGCATTATTGAACAACACAGCTCTGTACAAACACAGAATGAATTCACGCAATTTCTTAAAATACAAAAATCTATTAACAAAAATAAGTCAACTCAAAGTCAAACATATTTCAATGAATAAACTCTTTACTACACTAAAACAATCCAACTAAACTACCAAGCAAAATGAAAGAATAAGGAAGACTAATGGGCTATGTACAATATAAACAAGTGAATCAAGGATGGTTGAAAACCATGACCTGAAAGAGTCCTGCCCAGCCGAACTGCATGTTACTGCTATGGCAATGTTGGTGCGGTCCCGTTGTCCTTCCTTCTGACCGGGAAAATGTCTCCGCTCGGCGTTGTAGAGACAGGGTTTCTACTTGGAACTCTCTGGAACAAATTTTGCTTCTGTAGAGTTCAAAGAGAAAAGTCAAGCCACGCTTGTACCCTAATTACCCCATTCATGAATGAATACCAGCTACTCAAACAGCAGTTCATTCCTACTTAACTTAGTGCATATAATCGCATGATTGTATGACACTCTTGGATCCAGTTTTAAGAGTTATGTCTGTTTGCCAGCAAGGAGACATTAGCGCGCCGTGTCCCTCCTGTCCGGTTCCTGTGGGGATCTGCATGGAAAGAGATCTGTTTGTTGGAACGCAGGGTTTTTATTCAAACAGTGACGTCACGAGAAGTCCGCTGTTAACCCGTTCCTGTTCCTGGCTGGCTGAGCTGGAAGTAGGTTAATGAGATTTATTTTGAAATTTCCAGAAAAGTTCTTACTGGCCTTTTATGTTTTAACCCATGGCTGGGGTCCCAACAATCATATCTAACCCCTGTATTTAGTACAATTTTAATTGCATTATGAATTATTTTACTCATTAATTGTGAACAAAACCAACAAAAATGACAATGTAATGAAACTTGTCTCTCAGAAAGCAGCTGAATGTTCTCCTTACCACAGACATGATAGTAAGCTTAATATCTTTTAAAGAGATAGTTTATCAGGAAGCAAAATCGTTTCGGGGGGGGGGGGCATATATCAGCATATAGGTCAGCATATATCCTTAATTTTTGGCTGGGTGAATAATAAAGATCATGATTATATTTTTATCCGTGTCCAATTATTTATGTATTTTTCGGACTGTTTTCTTACAGCTGTGGATTCTTATGTGATAATCACCTGTGAAGGAGAGAGGGTTCGTTCACCAGTTCAAAAAGACACACGTTGCCCCAACTTCGACATTAAAGGCCTGTTTTACCGCAAAAAGCCCAAGGAAACCATCCACATCGAGGTGAGCTGTCAATCTGTAGCATCTGCCCTAAGCTAGGACTTAAACACGGGGCTGGTTCAGCAGCAGGTCGGTCCAGTCATCTGTGGCAGCTACAGGCAATTCAAGGCCCAAACACGAAATTTTCAAAAAATCTTTAGTACAATTCCCAGCAACATGTTTCTGTTGTTGGTGAAAGGTTTGACATATCCTAAAGAAAACGGCACCGGTTTAAACATTTAATGACATTCTAATTTAAAAAGGGATGATGTAGAGCTGGGTGATATGAACAAAACAAATGATCAAAATATGTTTTTCTTATTGACTGATTTGATGACACTTATTTTCAAAACTAAAACACTTCCTTTAAGCATTTTGGGACATTATTGATTACAAGTAAAGAAGTAAAACAAAAATACAATTTCTAGACCAGCAGTATATTAATGTAAAAAAACCCATCTGCTGTACTGTTTAAGAGTCCAAATATGTTTTCGTACAAGCATAAAGTACTGCAAATATCTTCTCCATCTTGTAAAAATTATGTCCCCACATATTGTCTGCCTCCCTTTACCATTGATATTGTTATTTATGTTCTTCAATAAAATATTGAACTAAGATCACTTTAAGAAATATTGCTCTGTGATTTTTTCAACAAGAGACTTATACTTACGACTGGGCACCAACTATGGATCAGTGTTCAGGGAGCGTTTTGGCTGACACTGTAAAATATCACTTCAGACATTCACACAGGTTCTCTGCTGTTGTAGCCAAGCTCTATCTCATTCAGACTCTAAAGATTTGCCTTCAGTAAACCTCCCTTTAGTTACCATCTTGCAGATAAAGTTTATTGGTTGCCAAGTTCTTTTTAAAAATGCTACCGATGTGTGGATCAGGTTTTGGATGAAGTCTTCGCGTTGTCACTTTAGAGGAATGACGATCTAACGTAACCTGCTTCTGCTTGCACTCCACCTCGACTCCACACACAATCTGCTGACCGCTGTGAATTTAGATTTTGCATGTTTCTCTCTTTTTTATAAACTGTTAGCATCGAAGTTCAAAGTCCCTCCTGGATTTTACCGGAGCCCAATAGAACAAGTTATTTTTCTTCTAACTGGTTTTCGTCTAGGATTGTCCTTGATATTCCTTTGAGCTCTGACCAGCTTCTAAACAGCCAGTGGAAGAAAATCTTCCCCACAGCATGATGCTGCCACCACCACGTGTCACAGTGGGGATTTTGTGCCAGTTGCAGTGTTAGCTTTTGATCATACATTGCGATTTGCAAATTCGAAAGAAATTCAGTTTCTAGATGTGTAAAGCTGGCAGAGACACGGTCAAAAGACTTGCAGCTGTAACTGCAGTGAAAGGCGCTTCTACGCACTTTTCAGATTTTTATTAGTAGAAAAAATGTATGAACTATGCATCTGTTTTGGTGGACTTGACAAAAAGTTGTGGCTGTGACACATGACACAATTTGAAAAGGTTCTGGGACTACACCTTCGTTTGCGAGTCTGTAACTTTGACTTCTGCTCTGCTGCCTTCACCCATGTTTACTTTTCTTTCCCTGCTGTTTTTCCTTTGGATTTTCTCCTGTACTCATTTCCTTCTCTCTTTCCTCTCTTCCCATTCTTTTCCATTTTCCACGTTTGCTCATGGATGTGCGCTTCCCACGAGCAACACTCAGATCTACAACAAGAACATGATCATGGACACCTTCCTGGGTCAGGTGATCGTGTTCAGCGAACCCAACGAGCGGCAGGAGCAGCACACGCTTCACCTCCGCGACAAGGGCAGCCGCCAGGACAACGACATCCCGGGCATGCTCACTGTGCGCCTCTTCACCTCCACCACGCTCACCAACATCTGACGAGCATCAATAATGCCATGAGAATCTTGGAAAGCTCACCAACCTTTCTGAGCTCACTGTCCTTTTTTTTTTTAAGCTCACTTTGTTTTCCTGGTTTTTTCTCTTTTGTTGTTCAGCATTTTTTGGGAAGTTTTTCAATCCCTGCATCCATACATGTAGGTAAAAGGTGCCATTAATAACAATCAAACTTTTGACAAGTTATCTTTTATCAAATTCCTTCAAGAATACAATGTTATTTATTATCAAATTATTATGCCTCTGTAGGTTTTAAAGCCAGGATCTCGACTTAGCTTCAGTTAAGGTAAAATATTAAATGATTTGCTGTTCTCACCTAATTATTCAACTTGAGTTTCGACTTCCCTCATTTTTGAATTCATGCATAGCCTATACATGTAGACATATAACACATATGCACACATTTCTGCACTCTCCATGCATGTGCTAATTTTTCCAAGGGCTCTGCAATGCCTTAAGGCTGAGTCAGCCTCTCCTGTTTAAGGAGATGGGCGGGAGGAGTTCTGTTAAAACTGTTCTCAGTGTTAGCACAGCCTGCTTTTTATCTGAATTTCTTTCTCCTGTCAGTGCTTAATCCTCCCGGCCAGACACCTCAGCTCCTCGTCAGGTTGCAGGTGCTTTAGGGAGCATACCGCAGCCTGAACTTTACAAAGAAATGCCAACTGCAGCTATTTCCTCCCTCTACCAAGAGCTTTTCTGTGATGTGCTGCGTGCGCACCGAAGTGTGAAGTCTCGCCTCCCGTCTCCCCTCACTTCTACCGTTCTAAACTCCCTCAAAACACTCGCCGCCAGTTGCTCTGGACGATCTAAACTGCATGGCCTGGAAACGTTTCTGCCTGTGCTGCACATTTCTCCAGTCGTAGCTTAGCAACTGGCGTTCCTGATCATGTTACCTTTTCCCGTTTCCCTGCTGAAGTGCAAAGATTCAGCTTGACATAAACCAAGTGCTTTATGGGACCAAAGATGAGCCAGGCCCTTTGCTCTCTATGTCCTGTTCAGAACATTCTGGCCTGGCCTGGCCTGGCCTGGCCCAGCCCGAGCCTAGCTACAAACCACCACCCCCTGTGCCACATCATCTCTTAATGGCAACACCACTGCCTGACCCTTCCTTTGACGAGAGTCTTATGGGACAACCTGAAAGACTCGCAGAAGACAGCAGCTGTGCTTCTGCTGTTGGCACAGAGCCGGCTTGAGTGTGTGACTGAGAGACTGTGTGTCTGTCTGGCTTCTTTTAGCTTTGCATCAAATGTGGGTGAATGCAAATCTGTTCATCCTGGTTGTGTTTGGAAGACATATTTCTGTGGAAAGGTGTGAGCAGAACAGAGGAGTCCTTTAGGGGAAAAACACATACCTTGCACTTAAATTAGTTTCAAAGACAGAGGAGGTTTTTATCAAAGGGAGGAGACGTCCTGCCAAACAACGTGTGCCATCATTTTGGTCTTGGCTTTGCCTCCACAGCAGGAAAGCAGCATAGATGAACTAATGATTTCTGGTGTTTTTTGCTGTTTGAACCACAAGTGGTGCAAATATAATCTATCTCTTATTAACCATAACACTTCCTGCATTGGTCATGTGGCCACCCAGTTTGGGCTTTTTGCTCTTATTGAACTCTGTTTTATTTTTGTTGATTCAAAGGTATAGTCCAAGTTTTATGCACTGCTGAATTTCATTTCTGTTGTTATTAGACGTTAGGATTTAAACTGTAATCTACCATCAAGGCATTTCCTTTGAATGTAAGACTAGTCTCTTTGAGGAACTATCAAATCTGTTTTTCTGTTATTTATTACTGGAACAGTCACACATGGCATTTTTTAAATTGTTCACTCCAATTTTTGTCAGGGTTCCTACACAGTTTGGAAAAGCGTGAAATGTCGTTTTTTTTCCTGGTCTGAGTAAGAAAAAGAGAGGGAAAAAATCTTTGTTCCCAATGGTTTGTGTAAAAGTTGTCCATCTGTCCAACCATCCATCTTTTCACCCACCATCCATCCTTCCTTCCATCCATCCTTCCTTCCATCCTTCCTCCCTTCCTTCCAACTTTTGAGGTTTCCTTCCTTTCTTCCATTTTTTGGGGCTTCCTTCCTTTCTTCCCTTTCTCTTTCAATACTTTCTTTTTTGTTCTTTCCTGCCTTCATTCATTCCTTCCTATATCAGTCTTTCCTTCTTTTCTTTCTTTCCTGTTTTATTCCTGTCTTTCTTCCTGTCTCTGTGTTTTCCATGTCCTATATTTAAATCCTCATCACGGTAGAAATATCAGCCACAAATTCATTTTGAATATTGTTTTTTTTTTTAAAGAAAAAGGGACAAAAGGTCTGAGAAGTCTGCAAATCTTAGGTAGAGTCAGAACCATATGAAGGAACCCTGTTGTGTGTACAGCATCACTATAAATGTGTTGTGCATGAGTTATTTTTCAATATGCTCGTGGCCTTGTATTGTACTGTTCAATTATTACTATATCTATTCTTTCTATCTTGAACGTCATGGAAATGCTAGTTTTTGAGGAGTCAGCATGTCGACACCTGGTGCACCTCATCTCGTACGGATCATATCAGAGGGTTTCAAACAGTTATGTCTTGTATTAGTGATGCATTCATAATGCCCCTAGCATCTGTGAACATTAGCAGCAGCTGTTGACAACTATCTAGGTGCTACTTATCTTCTCTGTGATCGTTTCTTATTGTTTCCAGTCTGGCAGAAAGTGAAAGCCACAGAGGCACGTTGGCTTAAACTAAAGCACCAAACATATGAAATATTAGTTTATTAGTTTAGATTTTCTTATTAAAGAAATCCAATATCACACAGAAGGTACTGGCAGTGGAGCCTGAACTGTAGTTAAGTAACTCACTGTATAGTGCTGGTAGAAACCTATCCAAGCCAACCTGACCTGATGTGAAAAAGTAATCGCCCCCTACACCTAATAGCCGGTTGGGTGGACCTTGACAGCTGCCATCAAGCGTTTGTGACAAATGGTGAATAGTCTCTTACATTGTTGGTGGGGATTTTTGTTCCTCTCTTCTTTGCAAATAGTGTTATTTCAGCCACATTGGGGAATTTTTAAAGTATGAACAGCCATTTTAAGGTCCTGCCACAGCATTCCAGTACTGTTTAAGTCCATACTGAATAGGCTACAACAAGACCATCAACTGGTGTTCTTTGGATCATTGTCCTGCTGCAGAATCCAAGTGCCCTTGAGCTTAAGGTCCCAAACTGATTGCCTGACTTTGTTCTTCAAAATTTTCAGGCAGAAAACAGAATTCAATTTTGGCAAGTCATCCAGGTCCTGAAGCAGCAAAGCAGCCCCACACCATCACACTCCCTGCACCATGTTTGACTGTCAGTGTGATTTTCTGTCTCTGAAATGCAGTTAGTTTTATATCAGATGTAAAATTACACACCTTGAGTCCACAGAATATTTCTCAAAGGTCTTGACCTTTGTGTTCTTCTTGGTCTTCTTGGCAATGGGTCTGACCTTGGTATTCTCCCATGGAGGCAATTTTTTACCCGTCTCTCTTTCTTGAATCATGACCTCTGACCTTAACTGAGGCAATTGCGGCCTGCAGAGCTTTAGATGTTGTTCTGGGTTCCTCTCTAACTTCCTGGGTGAGTCATTAATGATCTCCTGGGTAGCCTGGGTATTTGTTTCTCATCTGTTCTTGAATCCCTTTAGATGCAGACATAATTTTTTACTTTTTTAGATCTTTTAACCCACTTCATGATGTCAGTCTATTTGTGTAATATTTAGTTTCTACTGGTCAGGCAGTAAAAACATTCCTGGGTGTGCCTAATGAAACTGATCCAAAATAATTTGGTTAATCACACTTAATTCATGATTAAATTTTATTTTCACGTCAGGCCAGGTTGGTTTTTCTATTAATTATTGAAATCGTTATTTAAAAGCTGAATTTTGTGTTTACTTTATCCTTTTTCTAATATTGAAATTTGTTTGATCTGAAAGATTTAGGTGTGAGAAAAAAGCAAAAACAAGAAATACATGAAGGGGGATACTTTTTCATGGCAGTATGACTTTGCCTCTGTACTTGGTAACATCTCCTTGTTAATGCTATGTGGTCCTCAAAGTCAACGGCAAATAACTTGCGTAGTGATAGATGAAGAGTGTACAGTGAGAAATTAGTAGTGCCAAATGTCAAACAGATGTTCGTTCACAGAGCTTAGCATCTAATTTACAGAAACGTGATTACGGATCAGAACCTGATAGCTTTGAGAAGTCCTTAGTAAAATAACGATTGGGATCAGCAAGTCAACCAAAAATACTGTCGAAGAAAAGCAGTTTGCAATTATTTAATTTCTTTTAGAAAACTGCCCCAAAAGTCTCAAACTACGCACACACTCAATAGAAAAGGCTGATGCTTTATTTTCACTTTATTTATACAATACTCATAATATAGCTCTGAAAGCATCAGCATGAAAACAGATCTTTTGTCATCACAACGCTGTTCTCAACAATAATCCTAAATATTAATTTATTACGTTCCTCTTGAGCCCCCTTCACACCAGACGTCACTGCAGGACCTTGGAGACGTCATCTTTGATGCATGAAGGACACACTGCACATTACGCGCCATGGACCTTGAGACTGTTGTGAACATGCTTCCATGATGACATTGTTTGGGTTCTGGGCGCTGCCTTAAACAGCCTGGTACCAGCAGTGGTAGCTAATCCATGAAGCACACCTTCATGCATTAATTAATCGTTAAAGCCCGGGATAGTCCATCAGTGTTTCTCTACTCTCCACGGCCCACAGTCCTTCATGTTTTAGATGTGCCCCAGCTCCAGCAAACCTGATTTAGATGATTGCATTACCTCTGCAGATAATGGTAATATTTTGGTAAGATGCTGAGAAGCAGCAGGAACACCAACTTGGTGAGTACTAAGACTGGACTGGTGCAAAGTTTGACATTCAGAGAGCTCCACTTGGTGGCAGAGGGACACCCTGACATTAGCAGCAGACTGGATGAGTGACTTAAGAGGGAACACAGAAGGAACGAGAATAGGAAAGGTGCTGATGCGATAAACTGTATATGTAGGCAAAATTAATGAGTGTTAAGATTCTGAATATTCTTTGCCAGGTTTCAAGAATTTCTGCCCTTAATTTTCTATGAAATTTGCTGTGTTTCACTCCAGATTGAACTTCTAACTTTGAAAGCTAATATTAATGTTTTAGCCCTTAAAGGGAGGCAGGTACACAATGCAGTACACAGAAAAGTGAAGTAATTGCATGACTTCTACAGGTTTTAGGGGCGCCTTATTTGTCCTACTGGTTGTTTTCATCCAGTCCTGCAGAGTTTTGCTTTTCGCAAGTGAAAGTACTAGGGGAACTATTGAAATAGTTTTTTCTATAGTTCATCTATCTCAAGTATTTTTCTTAAGCCACGCAATTGTTTAATGTAATTTTTCAGTATTTAATTATGTCCATTCAAGCTGCCAAGTTATGCTTCAACTAAACCAACTAGTCCTGAACACTATTTAGGCTGTTTTCGCACAGCCCAGTTTTCCCGTCGGTTTTTTGTTTTTATTTTTAATTTTTTAACAGAATATTGTATTAATGGCATAAAACCTATTTTGTCCTGATTTACAATCATTGTCAGGTCACAACATATCTGGGTTAAAAAGTATTTGAGGATCCTTGAAATGGCTCGAACATTCTTGATTGTTTTAAAATTCAGCCAGCTGCATGTTCAGATTTATGACTCAATTACAAATATAAAGAAAGCACAAATCCAGGGCATTTTAAACACATCCTTGACTTCTCCTTCTTGTTCCCCACAGTTAGCCTGTTTATTTAATATCACTACATGCTTACATGTAGCCCGACATCACTTTCCCCCGATCCCGTAAAATCAGCCCGTACTCCACAGCTCTGTTTATGCGATACATGGACTCATTTGGCTAATCACTTAATTAGGTAAGTTAATTTATTTCACTGAGATTAAACCACTGAGATAGTCAGGGTCAGGATGAGCATCAGTCTTCCTCCACTGGCTGGGTGTTGAGAAGGCAGAACAAAAAGACAGAAAAACACAGAAGGACTGGACCAGGGGTGCTTTCTAGAAAAATAAAGAAAAAGCAGGAGAGAACAGGAAGTCAGAATCAGGAAAGAGACACAACTAAACTCAGAAGCACTGGCCCAGTGGTATTTTCTATGGAGAAAAAAGGGGAGAACTCTAAAGTTAAAGGCAACAATATCTCCATCAGTTACTCTGTCCAGGCGAGACAGAGCTAAGCTCTGCCAGGTGTGCTTCCTGTTGCGAAGAAAAAGAGAGAGAATAGTTTGAAAGTGTCTTGTAGAATCTGCCAATGGAATGATTAATCAGTTTTCACTACAAAACAAGCCTTGTTATCTTGAAATAACTTAATAATTATCTGTTTACCTTGAGACAATGTCATGAAAATAACTTTCTACGCTTTTAGGCTCTCTCTGCTTCTGTAGTTGAGACACATTTGGGGATAATTGCAACGTCACTAAATCTGTCGCTCAGAAGGTCACAGTCATCATATTAGTACGTTCAGGCATACTTCTTTACGATCATGTGCCACAACAGTGCCAAAAAGACCAGTGGCCTGTTACCTAAAGCTGCGTTGTGTCTTACAAACTGTGAGTTTGAAAAAAAAGTTTTGGTTTTAAAATGTTTAACAAATGTTTTGCTCTCCGTTGTGTCCTGTTTTGTTTATTTCATACGTGATTCTCACTGCGATGGCACGTTACTCTTTATAACTGTTGCATAATGTGAACTTTTTGCCAAAAGTGTTACGGCTTTCACTGTTAACCACAACACACACACACACACACACACATGGATATAAACCCTCCAGCTTCTAAACTAACCAAGCTTGACTGGAGTGTCTGGACCTTGCGTGTGTTTTTTAATAGTTGCTTAATTGCTTTTGTCTTCTGCATATGTAAGTATTTTCTGCATGGCCCTGCCAAGGCAGGTTTGAAGAAGTCCTTTCAAATGAAGCCAAACTTCTCTGAACAGTGGTGACTTTTATATGAATCAAAAAGCGGCCATGCATGTAGCAAAAAAAAAAGAAAACGCTTTCAGATCTGCTTGTTTCATCTCAAATCATAAGAACGCTGATTTTGCTTCAGAGACAGTTGGCAAACATGATTCGCTGTTGCTACTTTGGTAAACATACTCTGTAGAATTAAATGCCTTTGTTGCACACTTGCATGCATTAAAACAGTATCCAGTTTTCTAATATTTTGTACGCAGTAATCTGCATTTTGCAGTATGTATATAAAAGTAGCAGCAACTCAGTCTGGAGGTGGTTCTTCTTTGTAGTTCCTTAATAATCAGCAAGAACATAAGTTAGTTATTCACCACTTGTGCTCAAGTTGTAGTGTATGAGAATTATTCGGGCCATAGATTATGGCATTTCTTTCACTGAACTGGAGGCCTATGCTTACAGATTTACTCCTTTTTACTGGACATTTAAGGGAAACGATTAGTGTAACATTTTATCTGTTGCACCTTTTTGAGAAATGATGTTAATTCAGTTTTTGAAAAAGATATAAAAATGTCACATCCATCATGCTTGCCTTGATGTACAATAAAATGTCAGCTAGTCAGACCCAATTTCCCGTTTCAACAATGCAATCAAAATGAAATTTGATTTGGAAAAAGATGGTTTCAGCAACAGTGAGGTCTGAGCGACTTAATTTTATGTCATCTCTTCCTCTGTGAAGGTCCTCCATGATCCTTTGCAGTCATCCGCATGCAACACAGAACTTAGCGACCGTGTGGGCTGCAGTTGCTGAATCTCGATCAGAATCTGTAAGACTGAGAGCACAACCATAGATAGGAGAAAGAAAACAAAGGACATACTCACCAATGAGATCCATTATCCACTCTGTTTAAATTAAGAATTTGAGTAGGCAGTTAATAAATCAACATATTATTGCCTTTTGGATGGAAGCACATATCTATAGGCTCATGCGTTAAACTCTGGATTGCAGTGAAATCCAAAATATATAGGTACAAATACAACCATTCAGTGATATCATGTGGTGAAGTCCTCCCACATGGATTACATTATTACTCCAATACAGTGGTAATGACCAAGTGTTGGGGTCGAGTCTGGAAAAAAGCAGTGAAGACAACACACCAATCAGGTGATATCAGGCTGAAGTAAATAATATTGATTATCTCTTCATCATGGTACTTGTTAGTGGGAGCGAGATATTAGGCAGAAAGTTAACATTTTGTTGACATTTGTGTTGGAAGCGGGAAGAATCTGCAAACTTAAAGATTTGAGCAAGTTTAATGAAGGCCAACTTGTGATGGTTAGACGACTGGGTCAGAACATCTCCAAAACTGCTTCTCCTGGGGGACGTACCAGGTCTGCGGTAGTCAGTATCTTTTAGGCTGGCCCAGGCGATCCAATCCAACAGACAAGCTACTATAGCTCAAACTACTGAAGAAGCTGACGCTGGTTGATAGAGAGGTGACCCGAAAGCACAGTGCATCGCTGTTTGCTGAGTATATAGCTGCAGACCAGTCAGGGTCTCCATGCTGACCCCTGTCCACCACAGAAAGCACCACCAATAGCTACATAAGCATCCGAGCTTGATCATAAAGCAACTGAAGAAGGTGGTCTAGTCTGAGTCTGGTTTTCTTTTACATGACATGGATGGCTAGGTGTGTGCAAGACACTTACTTGGGGAACACACCAGGAAGTAATATGGACAGAACACAAGATGGAAGAGACTGTATTATCCTGTGGGCAATGTTCTGTTGAGATTCCTTCGATACTACCATCCATGTGAATGTTACTTAGCACGTAGCACCTCCCATGGCAGTGTTGCAGACCATCTACATCCTGTTATGGAAACAGGAAGGCTTGATGGCCATGGCCTTTTGCAGCAGTATAAAGCAACCCTGCCACAAAGCGAAGAACTTGACTTAGTCTCCAAATTCCACAGATTGCAATCCAATCGAGCATCAGCTGGATGTGCTGGACAAACAAATCCCATCTATTAAAGGCAGACCTACCAGCTTAGAGTACTTGGAGGATCTACTGCTACTATCTTGGTGCCAGATACCAAAGCACATCTAGACTAGCTCATGGCTCTATGGCTGTTTTGGCAACAAAAGGGGGACCAACACACTTTCAGTTTAGGCAATCATAATGTTATGCTTGTTTTTTAACATTTATTGGATTTACTAGGAAGTTTTCCAGTTTGGCAGAATGTTTCTTAAATTTTAACGTGATTAAACCTCGGCCTACTTCGTCTCGGACAAAGATGACTTGAATATAGCAACAACAAGTTTAATGTTGTAAAAGTCAGCTAGGTACTGTTTTGATTTAAAAGAAATGCATTCCTCTGCTATTGATTATTCATAAAAGCATGATTAAGCTTCACTGGAAATTCAGAAAATTCAATGTAAAATGACTTGATACTTTTCACATTACAAAGAAAACCTAATACTGTACGCCATGGTAAAAGTACATGAGTATGAAGTAGTATGTGGGCACCAAATATAAGTAGGAAGAGATAAATTGGTACAAAATGGAGGTACAAATGGGCAAAGGGGCAAACTAAGCCAGAGCTGAAACAGTTATTCTCTCCAGTTTGGATTAAACTGGTAAATCAACTTCTGTGCTAAACTTTTAGGATGTCACATCTTAAAACCAACGCATAAATGTTTGTTCAAATACACTGTGTCTCGGTCACATATTGGCTGTGAATTTGGACTTTAAACATGAAGTTTAGAACCACTCTAGCAAACATGATGGCATGATTTCAAACATATTCAATTTAAAGAAACAACAGACTTAGAAATTATACAAAGCAAAACATATTCAGACTTTATTAAGGTTTATATGATGGCCTTTACACTTCCACCAAACAGGAAAAATATTGAGCTAATTTACTGTGTTTGGGGCTAATTCTGCAGGTCATTAATGACAATGAGTCATAAATTACTGCAGATCAGTTCAGTGAAAGGAGGATCTAGAAATTTACACATTTTATGATGAAAGCAGAAAAATTGGATTAACCAGACTGAAAATACGTAGGTTTCAGCTTCAAATCGCCTTGCGTCCGCTCTCAGCTAAATGATTGATGGATTTACATATCAGTTTGTCCACCGCTGCACGTCTTTCATTAGATCAAAGTCCCAGAGAGAAACTTGGTTTCTCAACTGGCGGCATCATATGGACTGCATCCAAATCAAATAAACTGAGATTTTTATTTCAAAAACTGATGTTGAGCCTTGTCCACTCAAGGAACGAGCTTGTGATTTATCTTGTATTTTTCTGACAATGTTAACTGACTGGAGGCTGGAATACCTACTGCATGGTGACTCTTCTAGGAGATGCTACCGTCTTTGTAATGAGTATCTTTTATCAGTATTTTATAAGCTTGTTGATTTTATACATCCACTTTAACTTGCGTTCCCAACTGATATGTTTACGGATATATATATCAGAGAGCTGTGCTGTATGTTCTGTACCGTGTACTTGTTAGTGCGTTATTTTCAGTGTGAGCTTTACTTTTAATTTTCTATTGCGTGTTAGTTGAATTGGTTCTCGGTTACACTGTGGTTATTTTATAGCTACAATCTGAAATATTTTTTTTTCTTTTGTATTTAATGTCAACTTGTGGCATGACTTTGAAATAAAACTGAACAATTTATACAGGAATTGTCATTTTTGTATGAGACAGAGCTGCTGAAAGCCCATTGGCTCATCTAAGGAAAGTCCAAAATTCAGTCTAACAAAATTAGACCATTATATAGACTCAGTAAAATAAAACGTTCATTTTAATAAATAAATGTTATGTTTTGACATGCTATACATTGCATTATAACGGAGAAGTCTGCTGACTTGACAGTTGTCCAGCGGACAGTCCCTGCACCCTCCACAAGAAGACTAAGTAAGCCACAAAAGGTAATTGCTAAAGAGGCTCCGGTCATGCTGTGTCGAAGCAAATTAATGGAAAGTTGAATGGACTCGTATCTGGGATATATTTGGTCAGGGCTCCAAATGGTCAGCGCTTTGTCAATGTCCTCCAAACACCTGATATAGCTTTGCTTCAAAATCCCCTTGTCCTGCTTCCTTGTGCACGTTTTTCACCCAGTTTTTTTCTTCCACTCAATTTTTCTTCAATATGCTTGCAATTTCAATCCAGGATGGTTGTAATCCAGTTCTTAAGTTGTTTCCAATGCAGTCTGATTTGGCACAATCCAGTTCTGTCCAATTATGGGACCTTTCAATTAACCCAATTTAATCTAACAATAATCCATTTGAACCCAGTTCATTCCAGAATAGTAAAATTTACCCCCAATTTAATCCAACTGGTAAAAAATTCAAATTAAAATCTAATTCAGTCAGCTTTACACTGGTTTAAATAGAAACAAACAATGTTGAAGTTCAGTCTGATTACTTTTAATTCAGTTAAATGGGTTCTTGCTACTAGTACCTCCATAAAGCCCTGATCTATGGAACGCAACAAATAATAGTTGTCCTGTTAGATTCTCCCACCTGATCTCTGGAGCTCTGCAGCTCCTCCAGAGATGCCCTGGACCTATTGGCCGCTCTTTGATTGTTTGCTTTCTCTGCCCAGCCTGTTGGCTTACGTGGACGTCCATGTCTTGGTAGGTTTGCTCCTGGTCCATCCATTCTCCATGTTCAGAGGATGGATTGAACAGAGCTCTGGGAGATGTTCAAAGCTTGGGATATTGTTTTAGAACCTAGCCCTCCTTTAAACTTCTCCACAGCTTTCACCTTCACCTGTCTGCTGAAGAAAAACACTATAAAATAATTGTATGCACACTATCAGTCATAGACAGAACTTAGCAGCATTAATGTGTTTGTTGGTCTTCATGATGATGTTTGTTTTCTAATGTTCTCCAACAAACCTTGGAAGACTTCACAGGACAGCTGCAATTGTACTGAAATTAAATTACACGCAGGTGGATTACACACTGGATTTTATTTAAAGGTACAAGAGTAAAGTGGAATGAATGCAAATGCACGCCACATTTTTGTTTGAAACCGTTGTATTATTTCCTTCCATTATAAGTTTGCGTCTGTAACGTAAGAAAATGTTGGAAAGTTCAAGGGGGACGTTGTGGATAAACGTAGCATTCTTTGACATATAAATGCTGTGAAAAGCTTTTATTTTAACCAAAACCTTAACTAACCTTTACTAAGATTTTCCTTAAACCTATAAAGAAATTGAATAAAATAACTACTTGCATCACCTGTTTGCAGCACTCAAGGTTATAATTAAGTACTATAAATCCTTATCAACTTTTCACAAATTCTCTTCACTGGTTGATCTGACCATCTCAATGTGGTGAGGGCAGACATATCTAAGGTATAACCTTGGGAATGTCTTAACATGTTATATTACTTTATGATTTATGCATCTTTTGATCACTTACTACTGAATGCCTTAAATCTAGTTGTATGGAATGAAGGTGTCCTCATTGCACTATTTTGAAAATTAAGCATTTTGTTACACAACTAAGAAATCATAACCTCAGCCGCCTCCCTCCGCACTGCCTGGCTGGTCTCTTTTTGTGCCACCGGCAGGCTCCACCTCCAAGCTAATCAGGATCAGCGGCCATGAATGAGACCCAGCAAAGAGACTCCTAAGATCTCCGTCACTGACCCAGACATCAAACTGTAATTGGGCAACAAATGCTGAACCGCCCCCAGGAGCCTGGAACCACAGTAACCTTCTAAAGAGAAGGCTGTTAGGAAGATTTTTAAAAACAGAAGAGGACTGACGCGCAAGAGACTGGAGAAAAACACGTCAAGCTTGTTGTTTTTGTTTTTTGTTAAATCATCCTATGAACTCTTGAGCATTTACCGGAAGATAACACACAGCTGAAAATACAGGACAGATACCTGGAGGAAGGGGCAGAGTCCTTACATAGATTGCTGTGAGGTAAGTGTGGCAGGTGAATGTGGGTTAAGAATTAGTCTGTAGCCAGGCCACAGTGCGGCTGCTCTCCTGTAGATTTAGACTAAAGCTGCTTATTGCTCACTTTGTCCTTGGCCAGCATTTAACCAGCTGCTATGTACCCTTAAAGTAACACTCTGTGAAGTGTACCTGCTGTAGGTTCTAGCAAACAATTGAATTTATTTACGACTGTTTTAAATAAATAATGCTTTGGGCAAGTTTATTTAATTGTCAGTCCAAGGATTCATTCTGTGAACCAATAAGAAGCAGGTTAAACTGCTTTCAACTAAAATAATTCTTTGAATCCAAATAAATTTTGAATAATTGCTGAAAATATCTTATCCAGTTACGTTTTTGGGTTGTCTGAGTACTCACTAAGTAAAGATACTTCTGTTATAACCCTGTTCACTTTAACACATTTGAAACTGTAACATACACAATTTGATCACCAAGTGAGCCAGGCTGCCACAGATTTTTGGATATTAAGTAATCCTGCGATCTGACTGTCAGAATGCTGAGGCACTATTTATACAGCACATATTCATCACTGCCACAGAAATTGGCGCAAGTGCTACTTAAATATCACACTAATGACATAGTCATAACATAACTTGATCTCATACTACACTATGCACTTGCTCTGTTGGTGCTGACAAAGATTTACTGACTTCTGGATTCCAATTTATTGGGCTGACTAGAACATCTTGACTTAGTATCTTATTAACTCAGCTAAAACTTATTTGACCACATGGGGGCAATGACCTTTCAGCCCGAGCTGAACAAGCAGTCATGAAGTGTAGAAATAAATAAATACAAAAGATGGTGACATCCTGGCAAAAGTAACCTACCCCATCCTGATACAGCAGAACACTGGGTTCTACACCCTTCATCTCGATACACATGCACTATTCAGAATGGGAGTGCATATAAAATGATACACATACCTCCAAGACGTGACAGGACTTGATGTTCCTAAAATAGCTCTTCATATTTAAACTACTTCAACATCAGTTTTGATTAAAGGGCCGTTGGTAAACACAATTTTATAGATGAAATTATTGCAGCTTTTTTAGAAGCTACCTGAGTTTTAAGCTTGGAAACTGTTGTAGCCTTCGTTATAATCATAATTAGGCAAATTTATAAATAAGTGCTTTCCCTAAACGTCACACTTAAAACAGAATAGTAATTGATCTTATGTCATCTTTCACATCATGCACTTAAAATTAACTCAGTGGTTTTATAAGCTCAAAATGTTACTGTATAATGAAAACATTAAATTCAGTAGGCTGGCTTTTCTGCCATTAAAAGCAGTCAGTCCTTCCTTTACCACTTGAACCTGTTCAAAGGGTGCTGGTGATCATATCCAGTGATCTATGGGGTGTTGTACAACCTGATTTTTAAAATATGTCCCTGCTCAAGCACAGCTGATTCAAAAGGTAAACTTTCTCAGTATGTTACCAAATTCTGCAGAGGCCTGATACAGAGCCATTTATCCAAATCAGCTGTTTTGAATGAAGAGAAACTTCAAACTAGGAGTGTCAAACTCCAGTCCTCGATAGCTGGTGTCCTGCAAACCTTTAGATTTGCCCCTGGTCCAGAGCACCTTCGTCAAATGATCGACTCCTTACCAGGCTGCTGCAGAGCTTAATGACCTGCTGATGAGGCAATTCGATTAGGTGTGTTGGAGCCGGGTTGCATCTAAAAGTTGCAGGATAGTAGCTCCTAAAGACTGGAGAGCACCCCTACCTTATTCGAACAGTTAAATAGCATCTTCAGTGTGTAGTCAATTTGTTTAGAGTCCGGCTAATTAACCAATTATTTGATTATTTGGTGTGTTAAAGCAGAGAAACATCTAAAAGTTGTAGTAGACACAAGTCCTCAAGAATTGGTGTTTGACAGTTGTGCTCTAAACCATGCAGGATATCAGCCCTGGAAGTCTTAGTCTTGATGAGATGTTTTTTAGAAATGTAACTGTGAATAAGAGCACCTGTTAAACACAGCTTACATCATCATGGAAAGTAGAGGTGTAGATGTACAGTATGTAAGCCTCCTCCGAGGTCATGTAAAGCTCTTTAACCCTAAGAGCTGCAGCTGTTCAAAGAGTAGTTAAGGGGAACTGCTTTGTTTAATGTTGGATAATTTTCCTCTTCACCGTCTCCTGTTTGCAGTTTGTAAAATTTAGATTTGTTTTTTGTGCACCAGAGAAAGAAGAACCTAAAATGCTGGGTGCTTTTTTCCAACTTGTCCCGTTTTTTCAGACAGTGAACCTCTGCCGTCTTCATGGAGGCGAGTATCCTAGAGGTTCTTGGCCGATGATGACAGTGTCACACCCAACAGTGCCTCTGAATCCCTGCCATGTGAGTGATACATGTGAAGTGCACATACTTGTTAGAATAACAATGCAGACCACACGCAGCTTAGCAGCCAGGAGATTTAACAAGCCGCCTGGCCTCTGTGTGAAAATTTTCCAACAGGTTAACTTTGGGTCTTGTGAGCTGTGATGATTAAGTGATTTGTAGGTTGTTTCAAAAGCCTTAAAATTCATGTTTGCATGTAACGGTAACAATCAGATGCATCCTCTGACCAAATATTAATTGATTATTGAAACAATATGTTAAAAGCAATAGCTGAATCATAGAATGCATCTCTGCAACAACATCAAGGAAGATGATAAAAAGCTTGTTGAAAAATGTGGAGAGAAAATCTTCAGAGACGTTGAACCAGGTTAAGGTGTAAATATGACGAGATTCATGAAATTTTAGAACTAGTGAACACAAATATAATACAACATCCAATGTGAATGAACGTTGGCAGAGATATTGTGCAGGAAAACACAGAGGCTACGACGTCCTGCAAAATAACATTGATCGGATTTGTGTCATTTAGAAAAAAAAGTTGATAAAATGGTTTTAAAAAATAGTCTTTATGACATTTCTCTAACATTAAAATAAATTTTAGAATGATTTTTTAATAAGTGGATTTTATGGTTTGTTGGATTATTGTCAAAGACTATGAATATTCCTAATGTGCCGGTGTAGTGCACACGAAAGCCCAGAACTGACCTGACCTCCCCTACAAGAGGTTTGCTTTTCCTCCCTGTACTCCCAGTAAAAATAACCTCTTATTCCTCAGAGGGACCAACCTGAGATCTCCAAAAGATGAGACGCATATGACCTTGTTAGCTGGTAACTATTCATTGCAGGTTTTGACATGTGATCACCAGTATAATTCAGATCTGTTATGTTATCAAACATAAACAACATAGAAGCAGAACAGATTAATTGTATCTCTTTTTTTTCTGAATTTAATTTTAGCATTTTGTCCACAGCTGTCTTTTAAAAGCTGTTCTGTACAGAGCAAAACCTCCTTACCATGAGGTTTATTTTTGTAGCTTTGATAAAAATATCTTCACAACATTGGGCCTAAGTGTCAGTGAATTGCTCCCTTCATTCTGGACTAAGCTCACAATACAGGGTCAAAAATCCACCAGATCTCAGAAGAGTCTTCTGGGGGCATTTTAAGAGTGTAGTACACCCACGACTGTTCTCAATAACACATGAAGGTTCCACAAAACGGGTTCCTTACCATGTTGGCAGGCAGCATATCTGGGTGCTGGGTGTGGCATAAAAGAGCCTGCTAATAGATGTT